>NC_091436.1:101017292-101317292 GCF_964237555.1 Oryctolagus cuniculus
TGTATAGAAAGATAATTGAAAATGAATCTTGATGTGAATGAAAGGGGAGAGGGAGCGGGAGAGGGGAGGGTTACGGGTGTGAGGGAAGTTATAGGAGGGGGGAAGCCATTGTAATCCATAAGCTGTACTTCGGAAATTTATATTCATTAAATAAAAGTTAAAAAAAAAAAAAGTCCTAGTCTCATTTGCCAAAGGAATGGTTAAAGTGAAGCCATGCAGCCATAAACCTTTAGGACAACACCAGATAAACTCCAGAAAAAAAAACAAAAACCTGTGCCTTCCATGGCCCTATCATCTGTGGTAACTGATATACCAGGACTCTGTGAGCAGAATACAAACACAACCCAGCAGTGACCACAGGGTACTCCTGCCTGGACAGTAGATATCTCTGTGTGTGAGCAGTGCCCAGCTGAGTACAACTGACTAACATGATCTGAACACAATCAAAAACAACTTTTCATACCAAGAAAATACTAGGAAAATCACAAGTTGAATGAAGAAAAGCAATCAACAGACACAATATCTAAATGGCACAGATACTAGAATCATCTGACCAAGATTCTAAAGCAGCTATCATTTTTAAAAATGCTTTAAAAAATCAATTGTGAGGCCGGCGCCGCGGCTCACTAGGCTAATCCTCCGCCTAGCGGCGCCGGCACACCGGGTTCTAGTCCCGGTCGGGGCGCTGGATTCTGTCCCAGTTGCCCCTCTTCCAGGCCAGCCCTCTGCTGTGGCCAGGGAGTGCAGTGGAGGATGGCCCAGGTGCTTGGACCCTGCACCCCATGGGAGACCAGGAAAAGCACCTGGCTCCTGGCTCCTGCCATCGGATCAGCGCGGTGCGCCGGCCGCGGCGGCCATTGGAGGGTGAACCAACGGCAAAGGAAGACCTTTCTCTCTGTCTCTCTCTCACTGTCCACTCTGTCAAAAAAAAAAAAAAAATCAATTGTGAATACTCTTGAAACAAATTAAAATGTAGACAGTGTCTGCTAAGAATACAAGCTATAAAGACCCAAACCAAAATTGTAGAACTGAAATTACAGTAATAAAAGGAAAATAAAAATTTCTACTTTTCATATAATTTGAATGACTGGTACTGACCAATATTCACACGCAAAACAAGTATAAAAGTGAAACTAAAACATGCAAGCACCTATTTAAGTGTATCATTGAAATACCGAAGGAGACAGGTCTTGAGAAACAGAATTCCAGAAAGCAGATACACATATTGAGGGGTACATTATATTCTCTAGCACTTTCCCCTTGAGACACTTGCTAATTTTTAAGCTGAAATGGAAAAGGCAGAGGAGGTTGCTAACAGGAATCTGAGATGAGCTTTTGGCAGCCTTCCAAGGCTGGGAGTGGGGGCACAAAACTTGAAGATCAGGGCTATCAAGGCAGTAAAGATTTGCAGAGAAGTTAATCCTGGGAGAAACAAAGCACCGTAAGGGGAGACCAATGTGGGAAAACTGGTGAGATGAGTGTGGTTCATGACCTGGTGTCAATGACGATTTATGAGACCAAACACAACAGTGAGAGTAGAAGTGATGTTTTATTTATGTAAGAAAAAGGGAAGCTCCCAACACCATGACTCTAGGGTCTGCTAGAAAGCCCCAGCTGCTGAGGTCTTGAAGTCTAGGGGTATTTGTATGTTCTTAACACGTTATCTCCAAGGAACAAAGTAGTGGTTATACATTAGTTACTGTGAAGGTACAGGACAGTCTTAGTGGAGCCCTCTCTACCTTGTTTCTATCTAAACCCAAATCTCGTCATTATGGATAAGTATTTGTTACAAGGGGCTTCCATCCTGTTCTGCTTGTGGTTGGTAAGGGGAAGGCACTGCCGTTTGTGCACCTGCAGGCAGCTGTGGGATGGCATTAGTCTGGCCTGCTTTTAGTCCTGAGCTTCCTCACTGGTACTCTGAATCTTATTTCCCCTGAAGAAATGTGTTATCTTTTACACAGCACACGCGCTCAAGGTAAAGATGCCAACCAGAGAGCAGTGTCTAGTAGTGCTGAAAATGAGTAGAGCTCTTGGAGATAACATAAAGCTCAAGAGAAAAAAGATGGAGACTGGCACTCACAAATATCCAAATGTTCCAGTAAAAGCTGGAAAGGATGGTATCATCAGAGAAGAATATATTGAAAATAAAATAGATACAAAATGAAGTTAATACAAGCCCAGGTTCTTATGACAGCAATTAGGTAAGAAAAAGAAATAAAAGATTTTCAAATAATAAAGGAAGACATGAAATTGTTTCCGTTTGAAGATGACATGATATTACATCAAAAAGTGCAAAACACTTCATCAAAAACCAATTAGAACTAATAAATGAATCCAGCAAAATTTAGGGTTAAAAAAATAAACTCACAAAAATCCACTGCCTTTTGTATACACTAACAATGCTGTATCCAAAATAGAAAATTAAGAAAATAATCCCATTCATAAGAGCCTAAAAGTACTTAGGAGCAGAATATGAAAAGGAGGTGAAAGATTTTTATTCTTAAAACTGTAAAACATTTATGAAAGAAACTGAAGATGACATAAATTAATGGAAAGATATCCCAGATTCATGGATTTTAGAAGCATCACCAATCACTGATCTTTAGGGAAATGCCAATTAAAACCATGAGACGTTCCTTCACACTTGTTAGAATGGCAGCTATAAAAAAAGACTAAAGATAACAAATGTTGGTGAGAATATAGAAGAAACGAAACCTTGGACGCTGTTTTTAAAACTGTAAATTCATAGATCATCATGGAAAACGGTATGGAAGCTTCTAGAAATACTAAAAATAGAACACCATATGATCCAGCAGTCCAACTTCTGTATATATCTGCTGTGGTTTCAATGTGTCCCTCAAAATTCTTGTGTAGGAAAAGTAACGCCTACAGTGGATGTGTTAGGAGACGGAACCTTGAAGAGGTATTTTGGTCATGAGGGCTTTGCACTCACAGAAGGATTCATATTATTCTCACAGGAGTGGGCTTGCTATTAATGGGATTCTTTATACAAGGACAAGACCTAGCTGCTCCACTTCCAATCCAGCTCTCTGCTATGGCCTGGGAAAGCAGTGAAAGATGGCCCAAGCCCTTGGGTCCGTGTTCCCTTGTGGGAGATCTGGAGGAAGCTCCTGGCTCCTGGCTTTGGATTGGAGCAGCTCTGGCCATTGCAGTGATTTGGAGAGTGAACCTGCAGATGGAAGACATTTCTCTCTGTCTCTGCCTCTCCTCTCTGTAACTCTGCCTTTCAGATAAATAAACAAATCTTTAAAAAATTAAATAAATAAATAAGTTTATTTATTTAAAAGCCGCAATCACAAAAAATAAAGATAAAAAATTTCATCTTTTTTTTTTAAAAAGAAAAACCACTGTTCCTCAAGAGCATAAACAAGGGCTATCAACAGCAAACACAACTCAAAATGTCAATTTCAGTCATACAAACTACATTTTTGTACTCTGTAAAATATGCATCAATTAAATAAAGAAAAATTATGGGAAAGCTTAAATTATGATGATTAATACCATCTGCTTGCTTTTAATGTATTCTACATTGTTTTATTTTCTATTATTTTCTTCAATTTTCAGTTGAATTTTAATTCATAGCTGTTACTTTGCTTCCAAATTTTTCATTAGTTTTATCCTTATTAACTCTCAATTTAAACTTTAAAGTTTTCTGTTTTATCTTCAAGTGTATGTAAACATTTCATCTTACATATTTGTATTTATTAAATAATACTATATAATACCAAATGGTCACTCAATAAATAAATAAATCTGGAATTTAACTGAGAGCTAATCCCTTCTTTCCCCAAATCAAGATGTGTACTAGATTCTCCCTGAACCCTCAAAAGCCCAGGAGGTTTGTGTTGCTCAGTTTGTAGAACCAACCTTCTATTATGCTCCATTTTGACACTTGGTTGGAAGATGCATAAGCCAAAGAGAGTGGAACTTGGTAAAACAAGTCTCTGGGGCCGGCGCGTGGCACAGTGGGTTAACGCCCTGGCCTGTGGTGCTGGCATCCCATATGGGCGCCAGTTCAAGACCTGGCTGCTCCTCTTCCAATCCAGCTCTCTGCTATGGCCTGGGAAAGCAGTAGAAGACCTCTCTCTCTCTCTCTCTCTCTGCCTCTCCTCTCTTTGTGTAACTCTGACTTTCAAGTAAATAAACAAATCTTTAAAAAATAAAAAAAAAAGACAAGTCTCATGACAAAGCTGAAGAATGCTTTACCCAAAATCTTTTTCCAGAAAAGGAATGTGCCTGCAAACAATTTGTGGACACAACAGAAAACACCAAGTGTCAAAAGTAAGGTTGTTGCTGGGTACTGGTTGCTGGTTTTTTTGTTGTTGTTGTTTTTTTTTTTTTTTTTTTTTTTTTTTTTTTTTTATCGGACATGGTTAAGGGCCTAATGAAGGGCCCAGACAGCGAGGCCCCCAGCTTTCAGCTGCTCTAGCTCCGCTCATTCCAGGTTTGTCTTTACTCCTTCAAGTGTTGCCCTCTGATAGTCTCCCCAGTACTTCGACAATTTGTTCCTGGAGATTTTCTCCTGTCTCAGTCTCCACACTTTTGCACAACATCTCGTCATGTTACTTATTATCCTGGTGTTTTGGTTTCCGGAGGCTTGAATGGCTATTTCCCCCCACCACACATCCAAGGAGATATGTACATGGCAATCTCATGATTAAGCCAGGTGAATGAGTGCAAAATGGATACCAGGGAAGGCAGCTGAGTAAACCAAAGTTACTCCATAATGCATGAAGCTGAAATGATAACGTTTCTCACTTAAGGAAAGAAGAAAGCGGACTCACTCAGGAAGGACATGAGATGAAACATGTTCTTATGCGTAGTTTAGTGTTACCTATTTGCACAATCAACCTATTTAATGACTATATAGGCTTAACAAAAACACTATTATTAAATTCCAGTGTACATTCATTTATTAGTAAAATGAAAATTAAAAGGTATGTGTGATTATGAAAAGCTTCATATCTTATTTTCCTACTAGAAGTCACTTAGAAACATAATTCTATTTTTTAAAAAGCTTTTCTCTGGAGTCATTGTACTGTGGTCGATATTTTTGATACAGGAAATGAAAGTTTTCATTGTGGAAACAAACTCGATGTTCTGTAACTCACAGGCCATGACAGAGTGTTCCAGAAAGTAAACCATTTCTTTTACAAGTCAATTTCCTCCATCTTACAAATATCACAAAAATATAATCTTGGCCAAACACATACACAGAGAAAGAACACAGAGATTTGTATAAAACTTATATGCATGTTCAAATATGTGCATCTCTTAAAAGCCCAGAGTACATAATTTTTTTAATTTTCAAATTTTCATTTTTCGTATTTATATGTTATTTGTAGGAGAGCTCTAAAATCCCAAAAACAAATTCATCTTAACAAAAATGACGCTATGATCAATAACAATTTCTAACTCATCTCCCATATAGAAACAAAAAAAGATTTTATTTATTTTTTAAAACATTTTTAAAATTTTTTGGTTAACATGCAATACTTGAACCTTTTATAGGAAAAGTACAATATTTCAATACATGTGTATTTCATAAACATAAAACGTAGCAACTAGCTTTTCTATTTCCTTATCTTTTTGTGTCTGGAGCCTACTAGCTCCTCTCTTCTAGTTCTTTGTACAGCGTATGAAGCATTATTGTAAACCACAGTCAACCTACTGTGCTGTGGAATGCTAGAACTTATTCCTTTTATCTGACTGTGTTTTGGTTCAAATTCCCTTTATCCTCCCTCACTCACTTCCTAACTTCTAGTATTCTCTACTATAAGTTCAGGGAACTCTAGTTTTGTTTTGTTTTTTAACAACTGCATATGAGATAAAGTATGGGTATTAGCCATTCCATGGCTGGCTTATCACTTAGAACAATCAATTCCATTTTGACCAATCTTCTTGCAAATGTGTGGGATTCCAATCCTTTGTATACTTCAATGATACTCCATTATGTCCATGAATCAATTGGTATGTAATGGTTGTGGAATCAAAATTACAGAGACTAAAAAACAAAAAAAATTGGAACAAACCCTGAGTCTGGTAACTTTCCACACAGAAGAACTTGAATATATTAGGAAACTATGATGGTTTCGAGGATCCCAAAAGTTTGCAATATTGGCTGGCGCCATGGCTCAATAGGCTAATCCTCCACCTAGCGGCGCCGGCACACAGGGTTCTAGTCCCGGTTGGGCGCCGGATTCTGTCCCGGTTGCCCCTCTTCCAGGCCAGCTCTCTGCTGTGGCCAGGGAGTGCAGTGGAGGATGACCCAAGTGCCTGGGCCCTGCACCCCATGGGAGACCAGGAGAAGCACCTGGATCTTGCCATTGGATCAGCACGGCGCGCCTGCCACAGCACGCCAGCCGCAGTGGCCATTGGAGGGTGAACCAATGGCAAAGGAAGACCTTTCTCTCTGTCTCTCTCTCTCTCTCTCACTATCCACTCTGCCTGTCAAAAAAAAAAAAAAAAAAAAAAAAAAAGGTTGCAATATCCAATAGATGCTTCTTGGGTCCTTTAATTTAGAGGGCAGTTATGACTTTGTTTCTTTGATATTTCTTCCTCCTAACACCCAAATGTCTATGTCAAGAATATCAAATTAGGGGCTGGTACTGTGGCATAGTGGGTAAAGCCACCGCTTGCAGTGCCAGCATCCTATACAGGTGCTGTTTCAAGTCCTGGCTGCTCCACTTCTGAGCCAGCTCTCTGCTATGTCCTGGGAAAGCAGTAGAAGATGGCCCAAGTCCTTGGGCCCCTTAACCCACGTGGGAGACCTGGAAGAACCTCCAGACTCTTGCCTTCAGATAGGCCCAGCTCTGGCCTTTGCAGCCATATGGATAGTGAACCAGCAGATGGAAGACTCTGTGTGTGTGTGTGTGTGTGTGTGTGAGTGTGTGTGTGTGCCTCTCTCTAACTCTGCCTTTCAAATAAATAAATAAATCTTTTTAAAAAAGGAAATCAAGTTTATTTACTGTTAAATTTTTCCTCTTCTTAGCTATAGATCCAAAACAAAGTTATACAGGTATAACAACACACACCTCCTACTTGAGATCTAGATTTCCACAGAGTCAGTCTCAGATAAAATTCATTGCAGGAATCCAAGTAATAATCATGAGTAATTATTCTTCTTTGTAGAACTGAATTCTAACTAGAACTGCCATGATTAATAAATCTTTGAAAACACCAACTAATACTGATCATTCTTTTTTTTAAAGAATTATTTTATTTATTTTGAAAAACAGAGGAGTTAGAGAGAGAAGTAGAGCCAGAGAGAGAGAGAGAAAGAGAGGTCTTCCATTCTGCTGGTTCACTCCCCATATGACTGCAGTGGCCAGAGCTGAGCTGATCTGAAGCCAGCAGCCAGGAGCTTCCTCCAGGTCTCCCACTTGGGTGCAGGGGCCCAAGGACTTGGGCCATCTTCTACTGCTTTCCCAGGCCATAGCAGAGAGCTGAATCGGAAGCGGAGCAGCCGGGACTAGAACCGGTGCCCATATGGGATCCTGGCGCTGCAGGCTGGGGCTTTTAACCTGTTGAGCCACAGCACTAGTCCCGATCATTCTTTTTAAATTCCCTTTTCAGTAAAACTGGAAAGCTATATTTGTGTCAGTGGAGCAAAGGCAGGGGACTCTGGCCATCCATTTTGAAAATTCATCTTACTGTGCTATACCATAATTCTGCTTCTTTTAAACCTCACAAATCACTTATTAACTCTATGACATCTCTGATATCTGACATGGTAGTATTTGTGTAGCTCCCAGGGATATTTATTCAACAAGTTCTTCAAGTGATCTGATGTCCAGCAAAGTTTAAAAGTAACAGAAGTGGTCAGAATGACTGGAAATAGCCAAATTTTTAGAACATCAGTTGGAATGAATGTGTGTTTTCTCCTTAAAAAATCCTCTACCTTCCTTTTTCCTTTCAGCAGTAACTTCAAATAAGAGTTACTGCTCAAGACCTCTGACTCTCTCCACAGAGCCAACAAAAGAACTTCCTCAAAACTGCTCTATCCTAAGATTATGGTTCTGACTGGCAATGTAGAGCTATAATTTTCCTCCAGACAAAAGTGGAGGAAAAAACGCAGCAATTTTTCTTTTGGACTACTTTCAAGAATATCACCTTTTGAGACAGAGTAAGTATTATCATTCAGGAAGATGCTTAATACCATCTGCAGAAATTCTGTCTTAGCCCTGCAAGCTTGAGATTTATCTTCCCTCTGCCTACTAGTCTCAGTCCTGGAAACACTGATCAATACAAAATAATTTGTCATCCCTAATACTCTAGTAGTGATACAATTTCTTGTTGGATTTTTTATCTAAGGTATATCTATATTCATCATTTTATTATGATAAACGTAACAGATATAGAGCTTTGTCCATAATATCACTACTTCTGGTTTTCCAATTTTACAGTGTTGGCTGTATTCTCAATCCCCTATTGTTTGGGGATACTAGAATTCTCTTTTATGATCAGAAATCCATTCAGATGAAATCCACAAGTCTTGTGGTCCAAATGAGCAGATTCTACACAAACTTAGTATATCCTCTTCTGTAAACACTAATCAAGTATTGTCTCATATCACAGGTTCCCAGTGTCTTTCATGCAACTCCCCTTTTCTGGCTATTTTCTAAAATTAATCTTTTTTTCATTGAGCAGTTATGTCAGTTTTTAATGATATTATTGTGAAACCATAGATTTTTTTGACAACCTCCATACCCTTATTCCATGAATTTGAAATGTCCACCAAGAACTGCAGTCTTAGAATTTTCAGATACTCTTTATGTATGCAAAACTATAAAAACCCAAGAAAATTGCATTATATTCTATAACTGTAAGATTTGCTACTTCTGTCCATTTGTTTTGCCATTGCTTCATTCATGTGAATATGTGGACTTGATTGGGTTTTACTTCACAGGATAAATTGGAATAAAGATAACCAAACAAAATATCTCTAAGCTCTGCTCTTCAAATCCATTCTTAATCAACTAGCCAAGGCCACCTATCGAAATGCAGATGTAATCACGGCTTAACACCTTAATGGTTCCTTCCATTGTGTACCTACAGCATAAAAGGCTGAAATCCTTAACATGGTAATATACAAGATCCTTCATATGTTGGCTATATTTATATCCATTCTTTATCTTGTATGTGCTTAAACAAAAGATGCACTTGATTACAGTCAAATAACACACACATGCACACCAACATCTTGCTTATCTACTGATACTCTGCAGCTATGATGGGCTCTCTGCATGAAATGCTTCTGTAACTGGTGACACACAGTTTAGGTCATAGACCCACATCCAGAATAAATTAGATAAATCATCTTTGTGCTCCTGTAATACTGTGCCTATTTTATGTCAATTTATGTAATATTGTTGTATACTCATTTCCTACTGAGACATTTTCTTGGCCCCCATGAGTGAATTCTTTGAAAACTGAGACTTTATCTTATTTATCTTTTAGTCTCCTGGCTGATATCAACAGGGCTCAAAAATGCTTGTTGAATAGATGAATAAATACAAGAATGAAAAAATAAAAGCACCAGTTAGTTAATGTAGCCCACAGGAAGAAATCTCCTTAAATATAAACAGGTTCCTCTATGGACAAATAGGCATATAGGCTTTATATTCAAAGTATATAAAGACAAGATTTGTTTTTCATAATTCTAAAAAAAAGCTTATGTAAGATACAATTCTGAATAACTCTTTTCATTTTATTCATTTGTACTGCAAAATTTGGCTACAAAATAATAAGTAAAATATACTATTTTCTTGTCTCAGTGGTAGCATAGAAGGGTAGTGGAGAACAAGTGATATGTGGGGTTAATGTTGGAAGACCTGACTGATATCCCATCCTTTCATGCACTGTCTGTGGATTTGGTTAGACCACTTAACTCTACAAAGGCTCAATTTTTATTTGTAAAACAAATAATAGTTATCTAGACAAGTCACAACATTTCAGTGTAGATCAAAAGAGACAGCTACATCAAGATATCAATAAGAAGTGTTTCTATTTTTAAAATATGATGTTTTTATTTGTTTGAAATGCAGAAACAAAGAGATAATAAATGAAGTGCTCATCTGCTATTCACTCCCCAAATGTTTAAAACAGTCATGACTGGGTCGGGCCAAAGCCAGGAGCCCAGAACTCAACCTGGGCCTGCTATATGGGTAACAGGGAACAATTATTTGAGCCATCATCTTCTGCCTCTCAGAGTACACATTAGCAGGGAACTGGAACTGGGAGCAGAGTTGAGACTTGAACCCAGTAACTCTGATATGGGATATGGGAGTCCCAAATGGTATCTTAGCCACTGAGTCAAATTCCCACCCCCCATTTTTCCTTTTTTTCTCTTCACAGTAGAAATCTTATTGGAATTACAGACCTTGAAACTGACTGAAAACATTGATATGCTATTAATTAGAGAAATGGAACACATAAGGTAGTGGTGACCTTGAGTAACAGAGAAGAAAAATGAAAGAGGGATCCCTGAAGCTTATCCCAGGGAAGGACAAGAAGTTCCAAGAGTTCTGAATATTTTTACTTTGCAAGCATGAATTTCTTCTCATGTAAAATGAGAGCCAGATTAGATTACATTTATTTTCCTTTTCATTTTCTAATGTATAAAATTATAGAAAATTATGCATTCCCATAATTGAGAGCAAAGATTTTACTGTAAGTTAGTTGTCAAGGACAAATTATATAATTACACAATATTGAATGTTTCAACTATTGATTCATAGATTTAATATTATTGAATCAGTTCTATGACAAATTCTGACATACAAATATACTTATGCTTTTTGCAACATCATAGGATTAATTTAGTTATTTCCTTTAGTATTTAGAAATTAGAATAGTCCAACAGCCAAAGTAATTAAATATTAAATTAAGCATTTATTAAAACCAGCATTTGTGGGGCTGGCGCTGTGAAGTAGTGGAGAAAGCCGCCACCTGCAGTGCCATCATCACATATGATCACAGGTTCAAGTCCCAGCTGCTCCACTTCTGAACTAGCTCTCCGCTATGGCCTGGGAAAGTGGCAGAGGATAGCCCGAGTCCTTGGGCCTCTGTACCCACGTGGGAGACCTGGAAGAATCTCCAGGCTCCTGGCTTTGGATCAGCACAGCTCTGGCTGTTGCAGCCATTTGGGAAGTGAACCAGCAGATGGAAGACTTCTCTCCCTCTCTCTCTGCCTCTGTCTCTCTGTAACTCTCTGGCTTTCAAATAATAAATAAGTAAACCTTTAAAAAAATAGTATGTTTTTCTATGAACAGGAATTTATAAACCAAATCTTCAGTTTCCCTCTTCTGTGCCCAGTTTTTACATTTTTTATTTTAAATGTATTTGTATTTTATCCAAAAATCTGTCATGAAGCTTCTTTTTTCATGTTGCAATTTCAACTCTCCTCTAAAATTTCTTGCTGTTACATCATGAGAAAAGGCTTTTGCTTTGCTCCCCATTTGTTCCATCAATGTTTTTTCTCAAGGGTGCAGAAAAAAAAGAACCTCTCCCATGGATACTCACACACCTCTAGTTTATGTTCCTGTTTTATATATATGATGCCTGTGTACATTCGTACCTTCATAAAGATTACAGTCTCTCATGATTCTCTGTGCTTTCACATAACTCTCATCACACTTCACTGTCATATCCCAGCTCTTAGTACAGGAGCCAAGTATAGGTACCCCTCTTTGTAATTCAGGCACTCACTAACTCACTCAATGCTTTCAGACATCAACTCTGTAGGTGGAAGTTCTGCCTTTGCTGGTAAGGACTTCACAACATAGCAGAGGAGACATGAAAACATATATGTTACTGTCTGTTAAGTAAAATGATTCAATTGGTTCAGCTCTATTTTTATCCTTTGTGCTACTCGCTGTACAAAGATCTGAGAATACAAACAAAATACATAAAACATGTTGGATACAGACAGTCTTGGAGAGAGCTAGCAACCCCAAAGAAGTGCTCTTTAAGCTTTTATCTGAAGGATGACAGATTTTGTCAGATCTCAGGAAAGGGAATTGGTATATATGGAAGCTTACAAGGCGGAATGAATTGGCATGAAGCAAGAACACAAAAAATTCATTATCTTAGAAGCCCTCATCGAGAGTGGGAAGAGAGGTAGACTGGCGATGCATGTAAACACAGGCCATAGGAGGCCAAGTAAAACCAACAAAATGTTGAGCTTTATCCCATGGACAGTAGGAAATCAATGAAGCAGTCCTGACTCAGGACAGACCATAGATTAATTTGAATGCTAGGGGACCAGTGCAGATTCACTTCAGTGGTATAGCGTGAGAAACCAGTGGCATATACTAGGGTAGTGGTGGTCAAGATGGGAGAAAATTGATGTACGTAGAGAAGTACAGGAGATAGAATAAATATCACTGAAAGTTGATTAAATGAATGATCTGGGAGAGAAAGCCGGGTTTCTGACTTATATAAGGGAACAATAATTGAGATTTGGACAATGGAGGAGAGAGAGATGGTAAATCCCATTCAAGTGTATGAGAGACATCCAAGGAAAGATGTCCAATAAACACTTACCGTACTTGTAGGAGGTACAAGTAGGAGTAGCTGCCTTTTTCAGAAGTAATCAAGGAAGCGAAGAGTCCAGCAGTGTGCCCACTAGGTTCGGCAATACGCAGGACACTGAAGAACAGAATGAAGTGGTTTAAAAGGAGGGGATGGCTGGGAGCAAGAAACAGAATGTGTCCAATAAGACTATCAGCAATAGAAGCACATGCAGTAGATCAACTCCAGAATCTCATGCAGCTTTCACTCTCCCCTCAGTGTAACGAGTTCAAGCAGTGATACAGGGAAGAGCTTCCTTCCTTCTTGCACTGCCACCATCAACAGAAAATGGTCTTTGGGTCTAAAGAGCAAGAGAAAGTCAAGTTTTGTACATGAGAGAGTGTTATCAAGAACATACAGCATTTACTCCTTCCATACATATTCAAGATCTCTTAGATCTGCTTAGGTGCAAACCCCCAAAAAAATACAAAAAAAACTCAAACTCTGTATATTTTGTTTTGTTAGTTTCTTTTCTTTTCACAAAACTTATTATACAGGGCACTTCTGTGGCGTAGTGGACTAAGTCTCTGCCCATAGGGCAGCTGGTTTGTATCCTAGCTGCTCTTCTCCCTATCCAGCTTTCTGCTATGGCCTGGGAAAGCAGTCAAATATTGTCCAAGTGCTTGGGCGCCTGCACTCATGTGGGGGACCCAGAAGAAGCCTCTGGTTCCTGGCTTTGGATTGGCCTAGCTCTGGCCCTTGCAGCCATTTGGGGAGTGAATCAGCAGATGGAAGACACCTCTCTCTCTCTCTCTTTCTCTGTCTGTAACTCTGCCTCTTAAAAAACATCATACTCTGTTACATGTAATAAACTGACCAGAATTCCCCTTTTTATATACATACTACTTACAGCTTTTTCTCTTCCAGATTTGTTTACTTGCTTATTTTTTTTTTTATATTTGTCCTCCCAGTTTCATTATTCAACCCTCAGTGAAAATACTGGCTAGTTTACCAAGAAGTTTGGAAACTTTGTTACCACTTTTTTTTTTAAACAATTGATATATTTATTTCTAATTGAAAGACAGAAGAGGAGACAGACTAACAGAGAGGTTTACCATGTGCAGATTCACTTCCCAAATGCCTGTAAGGCTGTGCCTGGACCAGTCTGAAGCAAATTATAAGCCAGGAAATGAATCCATGGCTGGCCGTGAGTTTAGCTATCACCTGCTATACCCCAGTATGGACAGTAGAAGGAAACTAGAATCAGCAGCAGAACATGAAATTGAATCCAGGCACTCCAGTATAAGGGAATCAGCATCCCAACTGCTATCTTATCTACAGTGTCAAATCCCTGCCCTTGTTACTGCCCTCTTATCAGAAATTCATAAAGTATATGAAATTTTACATAAGTTCCTTAAAATAAGTTCCTTATTTTAAAAAAAGTATTTATTTCTTTGAAAAGGAGAGAGAGATTGAGAGCAAGACAGAGAGAAAATGAAAGTTCCCATTCACAGGTCTGCTCTTCAAATGTTTGGCAATGGCCAAAGATGGGACAGGCTGATGCTGGGAGCAGGAACAAAATCCAGGTCTCCCAAGTGAGTGGCAGGGATCCAACCACTTGAGTCATTACCACTGCATCACCATTGCCTCCTAAGGTATGTTGGGAAGCTGAAGTCAGGAGCTGGAGTTGGGAATCACATCCTGATATTCTGATAGGGGATGTAGACATCTTAAAAACCAGGCTAAATGCATACCCTTAAAATATAAATTGCAATGACAATGATTTTTAGTATTTTTGTATTTTTCCTAAATAATTAAAATATTTTAGAAAGATGGGGGCCAGCACTGTGGCACAGTAGGTTAATCTTCTACCTGCGGTGCCGGCATCCCATATGGGCGCCGGTTCTTGTCCTGGCTGCTCCTCTTCTGATCTGGCTCTCTGATGTGGCCTTTGGAAAGCAATAGAAGATGGCCCAAGTGCTTGGGCCCCTGTACCAGCATGGGAGACCTGGGGCAGGGTAGCGGGTAGGACATCCTGGCTTCCAGTTGGCATAGCTCCAGACATTGTGGCCATTTGGAGAATGAGCTAGCGGATGGAGGACCTCTCTGTTTCTCTCTGTCTCTTCTTCTCACTGTTTGTGGCTTTACTTCTCAAATAAAGAAATAAAATTGGAAGGAAGGAAGGAAGGAAGGAAGGAAGGAAGGAAGGAAGGAAGGAAAAGAAAGAAAGAAAACCTTGAAAGGGGCACATCAGGACGATGTTTCTTATTTCATTAATAAAGAACAATAACAAAATGTGATCCGCAGCACTACTAGGGATAATTAGAAGTACAATTATTCCAGAGAATTTTGGATTTAAATTGTCAGTTCACTGCACACATTATTCAAATACCTGTCAATCTCTTTGTAAAAATGTCTAAATCAATTACAAAAATAATTTCTGATTGATTTGAGAATCTATATATTTCAAAGTTAACATGTGACCCAGTATTGTGCTATAATTTTAGTTTTTGACTTTATTTCCACTATTTCCAGAAGGTGTGATATTAATTATAAGAAAACTAATTAGCTATATATTAGTTAAATCCTTTTCCATTACATTTTCTATCATATGATTTGAAGTCATAAAAGGAAAATGTGCATTCTAAAAAACCTATGTGGGGCCTGTGCTGTGGTGGAGTGAGAAAAGCCGGCTTCCCATGTGGGCGCCAGTTTGAGTCTTGGCTGCTCCACTTCCAACCAAGCTCTCTGTTATGGCCTGGGAAAGCAGTATAAGATGGCCCGAGTCCTTGGGCCCCTGCTCCCACGTGGGAGATCAGAAGCTCCTGGCTCCTGGCTTCGGATCGGCACTGCTCAGACCATTGTAGTCATCTGGGGAATGAGCCAGCAGATGGAGGACCTCTCTTTCTCTGTAACTTTGTCTTTCAAATAAATGAATTTTTAACAACAAAAACAAAAAACTAAGCATATATTTCAAAATCTTTGGCACAAAAATACCTTTTAAAAATGCATTTATTTATTTGTTTATTTGGAAGGCATAGTGTTGGGGGCAGGGGACACAGGAGGAGAAAGATAGAGTGGCCTTCCAACTGTTGGTTCATTCCCAATATAGCAACAACAGCCAGAGCTGGGCTGGGCTGAAGCCACGAACCAGGAATTCCATCAGGTTTACCACATGGGTTTCAGAGGCCCCAGCAAATTGGACCATTCTCCAGTGCCTTCCAAGGCACACTAGGAGGAAGCTGGAAAAGAACTAGAGCTTTGAACTTGAACCAGAGCTTCAATATGCAATGCCAGAGCTGCAGTAGCTGGTTTGATCTACTACACTACAACATCAGCACCTCCAGTTGCTCTGCTTTCAGTCCAGCCTCCGGCTAATGCACCTGAAAAGATTCCAGAAAATTACACAAGTGCTTGGGCCCCTGCCTCCTTAGTAGGAAATCTGGCTGGAGTCCCTGGCTCTTGGCTTTGGCCTGGCCCTGGCTATTTTGACCATCTGGGGTGTAAACCAGAGAATGGAAGATTCTTCTCTCCTCTCTTCTCTTCTCTTCTCTTCTCTCCCTCTCTCCCTCTCTCCCTCTCTCCCTCTCTCCCTCTCTCCCACACTCACTCCCTCTCCTTCTCTCTGTCATTTTGCCTTTCAAGTAAATATATTTTTTGGAAAAAGAAAACTTTAAATAAAATACTGAAATGAAAGAACTGTGAGTACCAACAAAAATTTACCAAGCAAAAACACTTTCAGACTATCACACATATAAGAATCTCAATTATTCTCAATTGTGAGGCTATTACACATGTAACAGTGTCAATTATTTCACTTGAGACTCCTCATTCCTAGCATTCCATGCACCAACCACAGAGACAGAAAGGTTACGATATCTCAGGTTGCATCTATTTTCATCAGGTACCTGGAAGAAACTCAGTAGCAATTCCAAGTATTCGGCCATTTATTATGAAGACACTGCCAAAAAAGAAAGAGTGCCACCTAGTGAATTCCTTAAGGAACCCTTCCTGCCAGTCATCCGTGTGATCCTGTTCATAGGGCATCAGCTCAGTGCTCTGTACTGGGTACACACTTCTCTCAAGCTAGTATTTTACCTCAGTGAATTTCTCCCACGAGCCTCTCCTCTTCTCCATGTACCTGTGTGAGTAATGTGTATGCCCTTTCTGCATAGCTACTACATTCCACTCACTTTCAAAACAGAGTTTAAATAGCAGCTCCTCACTAAGACTTTTCCAACTGCTTCTTTCTCAACCATTGTTATTTTTGTGGATTTTGAGCTGTACTGCATTTGCTATTATCTCCTTCTGTCATTTATGTGTGTGTATGTTTGTATGTGTGTGTGTGTATCTGTGTGTATGTGTGTTCACACACCAGTTTTACATAATGGTGTATCCTATTCCACTGTGTCTTTAAGGGCAGAAGCAATGCCTACCGTTAGTTTTGGTGGCAGGAATCAACTAAGAAAAAAAAGAAACTTCCTTGTTTTTAATACTATTAACGGTTCTCCTGTTTAAGCCCTGTTCTATGCATATGTTTTGACAATATCAAAGAGAGACATGACTACTCAGAGGTATCTTCACTTGGGTAGTCTACCTAATTGACTCTCTGAAAAGATAACTGTTTCTCTACTATGGACTTCTTTACTTCTAGAAGAAAATGCAGTAACAACTAATAACTCAAAGCATCAACCTATGATTACTGTATAAAACTAAAAGCAGGCCCAGAAGACACTCAGTGAATGATTGTGAATGAATTCATAAGCTGATGTTGTTATGAACTCTGCTCATATAAGGAGCTACATTAGAAAGAGAGGTGACCAGAAGATGATCACTAATAGATCCAGAGAACCCTAGTGGGAAGTTCTTCTCTCACTGTCCTACAAAGGACCATGCAAACTCTTCACCCATTCCCTCACCTCAAAGTTATGCCAAAGTGTACAGAAGGTCCGTTTAAGAGGAAGAAGCAAGAGGTGAAGTGATCCAAGGAAATGATTTCAGTCTGTCAAACAGACATCTGTAACACCGTGTTTACTGAAGTACTACTCACAACAGCTAAGAAATGGAAATGACCTAGGTGACTACTAACTGATGAACAAATAAAGAAAATGTGAAACACATACATGATAGAATACTGTTCAGACAAAAAATGATGAAATATTATCATTTTCAACAACATAGATTGAACTGCAGATCACAATATTGAGTGAAACAAACCAAGCACAGAATGACAAGTACGACATGACTTTCCATGTGAAATTGATGTCGGAGCTGACCGATCTTACAGAAGTTGAGAGTATAATGGTGGTTACCAGAAGCTGGGGAGAATAAGGGGAAGGGAGAGATGAAGAGAGGTTAATTAACAAGCACCAAGTTAGAGTTTAAAATCAGCAAAAAGTCCTGATATTCTACTGCACAGTAAGGTGGGTAATGATATACACCATATATTTTTTTCAAAAAATACAAATACAAAACCAGATGAAAGAATTGTGAATTTTTCACCACAAAAAATAGTGTTTGAGGAGATGGATATATTTACCCTGATTTGAATATTATACAATGACTATACAATGTATATTATATATACATATACAATGTATATTATACAATATACATGGGATCCCATAAATATGTACAATTGGTTAATTAACAGTTAAAAAAATTAAGTGCTAAACAGTTCTTAAGAAAACAAGTATAAAAACGCTGCAGGAAGGCAGTTGGAGTCCGGTGGAGGAGCCTCATGCATGGGATCAGGACTTGGTTTACAATGAGAGCAGGAAATGGATGTAGCTGGAAGAAGCCACCGTAAAGGATGAAGCAGGATCTTAAAATGGAAATGAAGCAGCAGAGGGAAGTTGAAAAAGAGAAGTAACAGGTGTAAGAACTCAGGGGAGAAGACAATATAGTCTAATTAGAGTTGTCCAAAACCTTTAGATAGAAGAGGGAAGGCATGAGTCAAAAGAAACTAGATTAATAACATCTGAAAGGCTTTATCATAGCAAGACGACTTCGCCTCATATTTAGAGTACCCTAGACTTCAAAAGCAAAGAAGGAAGACAAAAACAAAGCCAGAGGTATGACAATACCATATTTCAAGAAATTATTATATGTTCTGCATTTTTATGTCTGAGCTAGTTCTTGTGAAAAAAAATCTACAACTGGAAGGTCTGTTTCTGTTAGTTTTGTGCTAGGTGCAAGAGTAGAGGACTGTGGTAACAGGATGAAAAGCCTACAAGAGACAGCATCTTAGTAAAAGAAAATATTTCATTATTTATAGACTATGGACCCTTGCTTTCTTCCTTTGGTCATTTAGGGGCTGTTTGAAGAAACTTTTTGAACTAGAAAAAACTACATGAATGTAAAACAATTTTAATGATCCCAAAATATGGAAACTTTGAACAAAAACATCCTTCCTGTCTGTGTCCTTCCTATTTTTAAAGAATCTATTTAATAGCATGAATGTGAGCTTTACTTTCATATGAAAATATTTATTAATAATTTTGCTAGTGATATTTGCATTCTATTGTGAATGGTGTCTGACTCATTCTAAATACGAAGATTCTTTCAAAAAAATAAATAAGAAATTCCTACTAAGCAAAATAAGCATACATGGCAAATTATGAAAAAGAAGTTATAATGTATAATCTTCCAAAACAGGCTGTGGGAGTCTCTATAAAAATCACTATAAATTTATAAACACATATGGGTAATACAGCTGTTCTCACTTTTTTTTTTTTTTTTTTTTTGCCAGAGTGGACAGTGAGAAAGAGAGACAGAGAGAAAGGTCTTCCTTTTCCATTGGTTCACGCCCCAACGGCCGCTGTGGCTGGCACGCAACAGCTGGTGCACCACGCTGATCCGAAGCCAGGAGCCAGGTGCTTCTCCTGGTCTCCCATGAGGTGCAGGGCCCAAGCACTTGGGCCATCCTCCACTGCTCTCCCGGGCCATAGCAGAGAGCTGGCCTGGAAGAGGAGCAACTGGGACAGAATCCCGCGCCCTGACTGGGACTAGAACCCGGTGTGCCAGTGCCACAGGCGGAGGATTAGCCTATTGAGCTACGGCGGTGCCGGCCAGCTGTTCTCACCTTTTAATACTTTCTTCCATCCATTTAAATGTATGTTTGGAATTTCTAGTTGAACTTCATTTTTTTGTGTGTGAGAGAACAATCAGCAGTATTTTTATTTTATACAAAAGTAAATATAATAATAAAATCCACTGAACCATATCAAAATGAAAAGAAATGATTTGTAGATACATGGAACAACTAGAATGAACCTCACAAACATAAGTGAGATAAGCAGAACTCAAATGGAGCATACCCATCTGTTTATTGGAAAATCAGCAAAATTACTTATGCTATTGAATACCAAGATATGGGGACTCTAAGGATGCTGGTATTATTCTGTCTCTTGACTTGGGTCCTGATTATCTTAGTGTGCTCAGTTTGTGAAAATCCAATTGTGCGCATACTTTTTTTTTTTTTTTTAATTTACTTGACTGGTAAAGTTAAAGATAGTGAGAGAGAGAGAGAGAGAGAGAGAGAGGTCTTCCTTCCATTGGTTCACGCCCCAAATGTCAGCCACGGCTGGCGCTGTGCTGATCTGAAGCCAGGAGCCAGGCGCTTCACCCGGTCTCCCATGTAGGTGCAGGGGCCCAAGCACTTGGGCCATCCTCCACTGCCCTCCCAGGCCACAGCAGAGAGCTGGCCTGGAAGAGGAGCAACTGGAACTAGAACCTGGCACCCTCATGGGATGCCGGTGCCGTAGGCGGAGGATTAACCAAGTGAGCCACAGCGCTAGCCCCACACATACTTCTTTTTTTTTTTTTTCATGTTGCATTTGAATTTATTATAACCATCAAAAAAAAAGTCAGATACCTAATTTATGCCAATTCTAGCACCGAAATCTTCATGAAGACTTGATTTGCTTTATAATTCTTTGGAAATCAGTTTTCTATGAAATCAGATTTTCTATGCTTGAAACTTTTCCAAGCAAATTTTAGTTCACAGTATCTGAGTATAATCTTGGGTCAGGTCCATCAGTCTCATTAGCAGAGATTTTTTTTAGATTTTATTTTTTTTTTAACTTTTATTTAATGAATATAGATTTCCAAAGTACAGCTTATGGATTACAATGGCTTCCCCCCCCATAACGTCCCTCCCACCTGCAACCCTCCCCTTTCCCACTCCCTCTCCCCTTCCATTCACATCAAGATTCATTTTCATTTCTCTTTATATACAGAAGATCAGTTTAGCATCCATTAAGTAAAGATTTCAACAGTTTGCTCCCACACAGAAACATAAAGTGAAAAATACTGTTTGAGTACTAGTTATAGCATTAAATCTCAATGTACAGCACACTAAGGACAAAGATCCTACATGAGGAGTAAGTGCACAGTGACTCCTGTTGTTGACTTAACCAATTGACACTCTTGTTTATGGCATCAGTAATCAACCTAGGCTCTTGGCATGAGCTGCCAAGGCTATGGAAACCCCCTGAGTTCACTGACTCTGATAATTTTTAGACAAGGCCATGGTCAAAGTGGAAGTTCTCTCCTCCCTTCAGAGAAAGGTACCTCCTTCTTTGATGACCCGTTCTTTCCACTGGGATCTCACTCGCGGAGATCTTTCATTTAGGTGTTTTTTTTTTTTTTTTTTTTTTTTTTACTTCTAATAGGTGCACTTGTTACTATGCTTTGATGAAATTTAAAGGACCACTAGAAAATCCACCAAATACCCATTTTTTAGACATAACTAATGGAATCAGAAGCATTAAGCAAGAATTATTATCATTTTACTTCGGAGTTGGGTGGCCTCTGTTTGAGTCCTTTCTTTGAGAATTAGCATCTGTGTAGTCTTGGGAAATTACTTAACCTCCCCTGAACCCAGGTAACTCACTGGGAAAAGTGGATTATAAAAGCCTCACTTTAGAGAGGTAATATGAAGCATAAATCAAGTGATGATTGTAGTTTAGTTTCTAGCACATGACTGTATAAATCAAATCATAGCTCCATAGTACATTTTTTTTCCTCTTAATGAGCAAGTTTTAAATTTCCTAGCATTGAAAGAAAAAAAAAACTAGAATTCTAGTTTCCTAGAATTGTAAAATTGGGTATCTATTCTTGGTTTGTACTTACCCATTAAACTGTAACGTGAACGGAGTACACACAAGACGGATGCCTTACCATGGTAGTGGAGAGTCAAATGATTACTTGTTTTCACCATGTCCTGTGAATGTGTGAATGAACCAGGTTATCAAAGAAAGGGAGTCTTTGCCTGGGGCATACCCCACACAAAGGTATTCTAATTTAATGGAAATGTTTGTATATGTAAAGGTTCTGGCATCCAAACAGAATACTCCTTGCAAGGTAGGATTAAGCCCTTGTTTCCTGACTCCTAAGTGCATATCATTAGTCTCCTGGGTGGGTACTGTAGTCCTGTAGGCCCTGATTCTATGTGGCTACCTCCTTCTATCTGTTTCACCTTGGGCATATTTTTGTATGTCTATAAACCTCATTTTCTTCATTTGTAAAATGACCATTATAATATTTTCCATACTACACTGAGGAGACTAAATGGAAGTGCTCTATCCAACATTCGGCTATGGTTGCTAGTATGCTTTTATATCCCCCAGCACCTCGATTGATGAGCAGTGCTGAGAGAGTCAGAAGGCTAACACATCACCTAAAATACAGAGATTTTATTGGCTGGCTGATTGGAAAAGTGATACCATGGTTCTATTATGTGTATTAGAAATGGCATATGCTTTTTCTTTTCAAATCAATTCCTAATGAAATTTGACTGTTGACTACAAACTGAAATACATTATTGAACATACAATTTTGATTTGTCAGTATCAGTGATTCAATTTTGTTAATTAGTCCACATTTGTTAATTATTCCACTTTTGACAAAGAGAATGCAAAAACTTGAGGCCCCTGACTTGCACTACCATCACAAAATCAGATGATGCTCTCTAGTACATGGTCTTCTAAACCCTACTAACTGAATTCCAACAGTAAGAATCAGTATATGCATGAACGCTGATAGGCCTGAAAGAAGCCATAAATGTTATTAAAACACAGTTCCATCTATAAAGAGCTTTGGAATGAAACAAGGGGAATAAGTTATGTACAGAGCTAGCACAAGGTGGACTGGACTTGAACAAGCACAATCCTTTAAGTTCAAATGAAGAAGGCAGCCATATAGGTTAAAATTGATTAGGTTTGTGAGCTGGAAGACCGCACCTTCACCACGACCCTGTGTGACCTCATCCCCCTACCTGGGCACACCTGGGTGCCCACTAGCCAATCAGGTTAATTAACCACTCCCCTTTGGAAGTGGGTTAAAAGCCTGGGACACACAGACGGCACTGCAGCTCACTTGGCTAATCCTCCGCCTGCAGCACTGGCACCCCAGGTTCTAGTCCCAGTTGGGGCACCAGATTCTGTCCCGGTTGCTCCTCTTCCAGTCCAGCTCTCTGCTGTGGCCCGGGAAGGCAGTGGAGGATGGCCCAAGTGCTTGGGCCCTGCACCCACATGGGAGACCAGGAGGAAGCACCTGGCTCCTGGCTTCAGATCGGCGCAGCGCACCGGCCGTAGCGGCCATTAAGGGGGTGAACCAATGGAAGGAAGACCTTTCTCCCCGTATCTCTCTTTCACTGTCTAACTCTGCCTGTCAAAAATAAATAAATTAATCTTTTTTAAAAAAGCCTGGGACACAGTGTATCTGCCCCTTCTCTTCGGCCCTGGCCTCTTGCTGTAGCCCTGAGTCTCCAGGGCGTGTGGCCTAGGCTTCTGGGCCTAGATGCTCCTCCATGTGGCTGGTTCCTGGTGCTCAGTATGAACCCATATTTATCTCTCTCTCTCTCTTAAATAAAGCTCTCTGCCTCTGCTTTGCTGCCAGTGATAAGCGGTGGACAACAGCTCAAGGTGCTTGCTGCTCTCTGAGTGGTATGAACGCTATCCTAGTTCCCAGACTTTCCCCTCTCTCCAACCTGCCCTCACTTTTCTAGATACCTTTCTCACTAAATAAAGCCTAAAATATACCATGCTGCCTCATTTATCTGTGCTGGTATTTAGAATTCTCTAAATATTAGTCAAGAACCCTCTTGGGCTTACTAATATTGGGGATTTATTAGTAAGCATATGGTGAAATCTTATGGCACCAAAACAGAACTCTGAGGGACTCTGTATAATAAGAGTGTAGAGAAAGAAGGATGGCCCAGAAAGGAGACATAAACAAAGTGAACTCTGAGATAGGAGGAAAGTCATAAAAAATAATTCATTCTTTGAAAGTTAATGGAAAAGAAAAATTTTAATAATAATTATTGGGCAGTATCTTCAAACACTGCAATGGGTAATAAGGACAGAGAACAGGCCACTAGATTTGCTAGGACTTGTCATTTGGTTCACTGGTGACCTTTACAAGAGCAAGCTCTTTGGAATGAGAGAAAAGGAAAGCATTGGTGGGGGCTAAGGAAAAGGGGGGGCGGTGAGTAAGCTACAATATGTAGCTTTATCTTTGGGTAAGTTATATTATTATTGAAAAGAGAGAAAGGTGAAGAATGGTCAAAGGAAGAGTTGGGACAGGGAACTACTTGTGCTGGGTGAGAGTAAACAGACAGGAACATAGAGGAGCTTTTAAAATGTGTGTGTGCATGTGGGGTGAGGGGGAGAGGGAGAGAGAGAGGGGGAAGAGGGAAGGAAGAAGAGAGAGAGAGAGAAAGAATTATCACATGGATAAGACAGAGAGAGAAAAAAGCAGGATTCATTTAAGTTGGAAACTTCCTGCTGAAGTGGCTGGGAGGAGGGTTTCAAGATAAGAAGACCCAAAGGGGTGGGTGGTGATAGTTGGGGGTGGGGAGAAATGTTAGGACAAAGAGCAAAGAATAGAGACGAGGCAGCATACGAATTTACAGCCAGATGGAATTTATTCAGAGAACATAAATCTGCAAAGGTGGGTCACCAACTGTTGATGTGCACATTGATAGAACATGTGGCGGAAGGCCCTGACCCCAGGCACTGGGCCTTTTTATATTTTAGGAGGGCTAGGGATGGGGGTGGGGGTTGAGGGCAGCAGGCAGAGGTGAATGCCTGGAACTAGGCAGGGCCTTGGGAACCTGGATAAGAATGCACAGTAGGGTATGAAGCCAACAGGGTGTGAGACCCAATGGAGATTCAAGGGCAAGAAATAAATTCCAATGTTTATCAATATTTGGGCAGTGAGCAAGAATGGCTGAGGCTTATGTCTTTGTTCCATCAGGAAAGAGAGAAACAGAGATTTTATGTAGAAGAAAGAAGTCAAGGAAGTAGTGGTCTTGATTCACTGGTGATGAGAAGGAAGTGTTTCCATGTCTTTGAGGGGACTGTATAGGTTGGGAAGAGTCTCATGAGAAAGGGAGGCTACAGTGAGTCAGGGAGAAGACTCAAATCAGTACTGAGAAATGTTTTCCACTTAACTTAGTGTGAGGAGTCAGCTGGGATAATAGGCAGTTAGGTGGGTCTTGGTGGAAATTGAGAGTCCAAAGTGTTTGCTTCCCCCAAAAGTTATCTTTAGCAAGATCTAAAGTGCCTGCCCCACTGTTTGGGAGCTTCCAGTCTTATCAAGAGAATTGCACTGGAGTGGTGAGTCCACCCTTCTGAGCTCCCAGTTTACTGTAAAACAAGTTACATATCCCACTCTTCCGATGGCTCTTTTGTTTTATCAGGACAAGCCATACAGTGTAAATAAGATTCCAAATCAGGTCTTTTGATGGGTTTTCCCCCTACCTTGTGTTACTCGTGAATGGCAGGGTTCTTGTCTTTGCACAAGAAAGAATTCAGGCGTGAGACAGAGAGCAGTGGAAAGTAAAATAGCAAAGTTTATTAGGGAAGGGACATCCATAAGAACAGATGGGCACCTCTCCAGACAGAACCTGAGAGTGCACAGTCGCTCGGACTGGGGGAGAGCGGGGTTACATGGTTGAGTGGAGAGAATACACCTGGGCAGGCCAGGTGAGCGGCTAGGCAGCAAGGCAGAGGGCTGAGCGCGCAGTCCAGTTGAGGCCGGGGGTTTTTAAGGGGATGGGTCTTTGTCTTCTCACATCTCCTCCTGAAACAAAAGACTTTATGGGTGTAAATACTAGAAACTCCTATCTGAGTTTTCCCCCTGCAGTTACCACACAGGAGGAAGCCTGGCTGGCGCTGCCCTGGTTTAGAGGAAGGATGGGCAGGACCCCTGGAGGAGCAGTATATTGAAGTGCAGACACTGGGCTGCACCTGGAAGGTTATCAGGCAGAAGGGCGGGGATCCCACCTGGCAGGTTATCAGGTAGGAGGGGCCAGGGCAGGATGTACACAAGGTTATTGGGATGACATTGAGCTGCATATGCTGGACCTAGATGTCAACTCTTTAGGCCTTTATGTCACACACACATAAGCTCATATCTGACTTCCTACCTAACACTTGTACTGATTGAAAATTTTTTTTCCCAAAATTGTGCTTAAAAACCCACTACCACCACCCCTTTGGGTCTTCCTATCTTGGAACCCCCTCCCAGCCACTTCAGCAGGAAGTTTCCAACTTAAATAAATCCTGCTTTTCTGTCTTATCCTGTAAAATCAGAATCAAAATGGAGTCAGTGTGGCTAAAAGCTAATTGCAGATGTCTTGCTTCTGTACATATTAGCTTTGCTTGCTAATGACTAAGGGTGTATCTTGTGAAACTATGTGGGCCTAAATTCCCAGGAACTAGGTAGACCGAAATGTGTCCTCCACTGTTATCTTACAACCATATCTTGGATCTGTTATTGGGTTTGTTATTGTTAACTGTTATCTTACAACCATATTCTGGTTTTCCTCTATATTATTCACTGCATACCAGCAGTCCGGTTTGAAATTGTGAGCCCTAGTGGACAGAATACTATAAAAAGCTGGGTAACCCGCTGTTGGGAGCTGCACTCTGATAAGTGGCCGGTCCTGATTGGTTACTTTACCTCTCATTTGTCTCTCATTTGCTGCTGCTTTTTTTTTTTTTTTTTTTTTTTTTTTTTGACAGGCAGATTTAGAAAGTGAGTGAGAGAGAGAGAGAGAAAGGTCTTCCTTTCCGTTGGTTCACCCCTCAAATGGCCGCTACGGCCAGCGTGCTACAGCCGGCGTACTACACAGATCTGAAGCCAGGAGCCAGGTGCTTCTCCTGGTTTCCCATGCGGGTGCAGGGCCCAAGCAATTCGGCCATCCTCCACTGCCTTCCCAGGCCACAGCAGAGAGCTGGACTGGAAGAGGAGCAACCGGAACAGAATCCGGCGCCCCGACTGGAACTAGAACCCAGGGTGCTGGCACCGCAGGCAGAGAATTAGCCAAGTGAGCCGTGGCGCTGGCCCTCATTTGCTTCTAATTTTCATGTGTAACTGTCACTGGTTTTTGTAACATTCTATTTTAGCTGACGAGTGGATGCAACAATCCATGTGATAATTCTTTTTTCATGTGAGACAAAGAACCGAGGTCATCTCTTTGCCACCACCATATCACCCATAACATTAGGGCAACCACTGATCTGTAGTGGAAGAGCTGGTGGGTACAATTCCTCCTGGGCCTGTCAACAGCAATGTTTACCGTTAGGGAACTGTGGAAATGAATGGTGAGGATGGGATGTGTTTATAAGCTGCATTAAATGAGGGTGTCAGCAAAGCAGCTATGTCCAGCATGAGGGAACATGGACTATGAATAGGAGGTATTTCCAGAAAGAACTTTAAAAAGGTGGGTTTATAGAACAAATCACTGGGTATAGGCAAGAAGAGGAATTTTTCCAAATCCCAGCATTTAACATGGCACAATTTTATAATTTTAACTATTTATTTGTTTATTTTCATCTTCTTGAAAGGTATACATGTAAGCATACAGATAGAGAGGGAGATCTTCTGTCTACTGGTTCATTCTTCAGGTGCCTGCAACAGCCAGAGATGGGCAAACTAAGAGCCTGGAACTCCATCCGGGTCTCCCACATGGATGGCAGGAACCAAAGCAATTGAACCATCATTTGATGCCTCTGAGGCTGTCTTAGCAAGAAGCTGGATTGGAAGCAAAGTAGCCTAGATGCAAACCGAGGACTTGAATGTGGGATGACAGTTTGCAATTGATAGCTTAACCCACTGTCAAAAACACACTGACCCCAGTGCCAGTGCTGTGGTGCAGCAGGTAAAGCCACCGCCTGCAGTGATAGCATCCCATATGGGTACCAGTTCAAGTCCCAGCTGCTCCACTTCCAATCCAGATCTCTGCTACAGCCTGGGAAAGCAGGAGAAGATGGCCAAGTTCTTGAGTTCCTACAGCTATATGGGAGACCCAGAAGAAGCTCCTGGCTCCTGGCTTCAGTTCGGCCCAGCTGTAGCCATTTCAGCCATTTGGGGAGTGAACCAACATCTCTTTGTCTCTCTCTCTCTCTCTCTCTCTCTCTCTCTCTCTCTGCCTCTGCCTCTCTGTAACTCTGCTTTTCAAATGAATAAATAAATCTTTTAAAAAAATGTATGAGAGCAAAAAATGCGTCTTAAAAAAAAAATAAAACCCTGACCTCATGGTATAGTTTTAAAGAATAAGTTACTGGGGCCGGCGCCATGGTGCAGTAAGTTAATCCTCTGCCTGTAGCACCAGCATCCCATATGGGCACCAGTTCTAGTCCCGGCTGCTCCTCTTCCAATCCAGCTCTCTGCTATGGCCTGGGAAAGCAGTGGAGGATGGCCCAGGTCCTTGGGTCCCTGCACCCATGTGGGAGACTGGGAAGAGGCATCTGGCTCCTGGCTTCAGATCAGCGAAGCTACGGCCATTGCAGCTATCTGGGGAGTGAACCAATGGAAGAAAGACCTTTCACTCTGTCTCTCCCTCTCACTATCTGCAACTCTACCTCTCAAATAAATAAATAAAATCTTTAAAAAAAAGAATAAGTTACTAATAAATTTTTAAGTAAAAGTTATCCTTTTTCTTTTAAGAAAAAGGAGTTTTATTAAAGGAGAGGAGTATAGGTAAGAAAAAATAAAATAAAAATAAAGAAGTAATCTGGGAATAGAATGGGAAGAAAGAATTTGTTTTATATTGTTATGCATATATTTCAAAAAGTTTTGCATCAAAATAAAGTTAACTTTTAGGTCCATGTTCCGTGATCTTTAGAAGTAGCCTTATACGTTGGTGTTGGTTATGAACAGCCCCAGTGATGGAGTGCCATTTGGAAAAATTAGCAGAATAATGGTGGAGGCATGACATTATCTGGGGGAAGAGTGCTACAGAGAAGGGAATCTGCAAGTCCAAAGGTCCCTATTGTGAGCATGCTGGGTGTTCTAGGAACAGCAAAGAGACCAACATTGCTGGAGCAGGATGGAGAAGGGAAAAACAGGGAAGGAGCTGCAGCTAGAGAAGTAGCAGGGATCTAGAGCATATACATGCAAGAAAAACCAAAAAGACTTGGGCCTTTCCTCTGTGGAAAACCATCTGGGAGACTTGGAGAACAAGAGTGAAAGATAATACCTAACTTATGCTTAAAAATAATCCCTTGGGTTCAAATCCCTTGTTACCACAGTATTTTTTTTTTAAGATTCATTTATCTATTTGAAAGGCAGAGTTACAGTGAGGCAGAGGCAGAGAGAGAGAGAGAGAGAGAGAGAGAGAGAAAGAGAGAGAGAGAGAGATCTTCCATCTGTTGGTTCATTCCCCAAATGAATGCAACAGCTGGAGCTGGGCCAATGAAGCCAGGAGCCAGGTGCTTCTTCCGGGTTTCCCATGTTGGTTAAGGGGCCCAAGGACCTGGGCCATATTTTGCTGCTTTCCCAGCCACATTAGCAAGGAGTTGGATAGGCAGTGGAGCAGCCAGGACCCAAACAGGCACCCATATGGGATTCCGGCACTGCAGGTGGAGGCTTTACCTGCTATGCCACAATGCCAGCCACCATTACCACATTTGAAGTAAATATTGGATTAACAATCACTGGGGCATAGTATAAGGTTGTTGTTTTTAAACTCAGTAGACTTTTAAAAATAAGTACATATTCTTGGTTTGCAAATCCTAGAGATTCCAGTGCTGCAGGTTTGAAATGGGTCCCCAGGAGTCCCAGTCTCTCCCTTCTTTTTCTTCATCTTTTCTCTTCACCTCTCTCTCTCTCTCTCTGGCCCTTATACAATTCTGCTGTAAAAGGTCTGTGGCCTGTAACTTGGGAACTTCTATTATAATGAGACATCGTGTTAAACAGCCAATTCACCTTTGTCACAACTGTGACTTTTCTGGACTTCTGGTAGCTACCTTGTTTTCGTAGTCTGAAAACAGTAGGTGGGTTACAGGCTTGGACCAAAATCAACAAAAGCATTTTATGCATATTTCATTATTAATTGCAAATTGTGATACATATCCTTTATATCAGTAAAAATTTATAATATTCTTTAAAATCCCTGGCTACTTTGTGAAGTGTGTGTGTGTGTGTGTGTGTGTGTTGGGGTGCGTAGAACAAAGGTGAAAGCAGGAGACCTCATAAGAGATTATGTTAATAATCTTGATGAGAGATAGTGCTATGGTTTGAATGTGGTTTGAGGCAATTTTCCAAGGATTATGAGTTTTATCCTCAGTGTGGTAATACTGGAAGGTAGAACTTTGAAGAAGCAAGGTCCAGTAGGAGATATTTAGGTCAACTGGAAACACTGCACTCTAAAAAGATTATAGGACCCCAGTGTTTCTAGTTACCTGTTTCAAGTGTGATCTCTTGCTACCACACACACTTCTGCCATGATTGGAGAATGGAAATACCATTTGCTAATAGAAGCCACTGGAAGAGAAGCAGGTTTCAAGGATGGAGAGTTGGAATCAAGGCTTCCTTTTGGATCAGGCATTGTTTGAGACTTTTATTAGGCATGTAAGTATAGAAACTGATTACATATGCCATACATTAATCTTAAATTCAGGGTAGAGCTCAGGACCACAGGTACAAAATTGGAAGACATTGGCATACAGATATTCCAAACTAGAGTGCTAGAAGAGATTGGTTGGGGGAAAGAATAGATGATAAAGAAAAGTACAAAAATAGAGTCCTGGTGAGAAAGAAATCAGAAGGAACAAGCAATGGAGTCTGAATGCAGGTAATATAAATACTGAAATAGTGCTGCATATGCTGGAAAGCAAGTGAAGAAAGTGTTTTAAGAGGTAAGAAGGTATCATCTCTGCTAAATTCTATTAATAGGTTCAGGAGATGGATGACTAAGAATTGAGCATTGACTTTAGCATTGCAGAGGTCAGAAGTGGCCTCAACAAGAGCTATTTCTGTAGAAGGGAAGATAAGGTCAAGAGAATTTGCTGTGGTTCTTTAAAATTGGAAATTTTGCAAAAAAATTGAATTATGGAAATAATTCAATAAAAAAGGACAAACAGATTATGGGGAAAAACAATTAAGATCTTGAGGAGGGCAAAGATGGAATCTTTGCACAATTAGGGGCACTGGCCTTAAAAAGGAGCAGGAGGAGCTGTTTCCCAATAACAAAAGGCATGCAGAGTACACAGACACAGAGGTCAACAGACCAGCATTGCAGGGATCCTGAAATCTCTTGATGGCTTTTCTGTGAAACATGAACTAAAGTTAATGACTGATAATACAGAGTGTGGAAGAGTAATGGGATGTTTCAGAAGAGAAAAAATATTACCAGCACTCTGGTATGGATGCTGTTAGCAAATTTCAAACCTGCAGATTTTGAGATTAAGATATATTCAATTTTCTTACATTTTACAAAGAGGAGTCCCTAGTATCATTTATGAAATGTATATTATAACATTTCTGTTTATAACTACATATGATGAAGGGTTAGTCAATGAAAATAAAAGTTGGAAATACAGACAAATGATAGGTTAAAGGAATCAATGAGGTCCTCCTGAAGAAAATATGAGGATTTGGGATTTAGAATAAAAGGGCAGGGATCGGTCTTGGATAGTAGAGAAGGAGAAAAAGATGGGCACGATCACGGATGTGTGTATTAGGCAGCATGTCAATCTTGTTAGATTCATTTTACTTAGGTGATATATTTACAGCTAAGAATTAGGAAGATGGTGGGAGTAGAATACGCAAGTTAAAGAGAAGTTTGGAAGATCAACTGTGAGGAATAGGAAAGTATTCTGAGAAATATGTGCCAAGAATCGCTGTATCTCTGAGTAGCCAGCTAAGATTGGATAATATATATTCAGGCACTCAAAAGCCCAAAGCATTATTTTATTTTCTCCAGTGATTCCCTGAAGCTAAAAACTAAATGCCTAATTTTATGGAAGCCAACATCCTTCCTTAACAAGAAGTATCAGGAGAAGGAAACATAGCTGCCTTTCTAATATAAGCAAAACAATTGTGGAATATTAAATACACATCCATTGATTAATTCATTCAGTAAAAGGTTACTAAATGTCATCTATATGCTATGAGCCAAAACTAGACCCTGTAGTCTAAATGAAACAAGAAATTTATCAAATTAGCTCACAGATAATTTGAAAATCCCCATGGTGAGCCTCCTAGAAAGGAAAGGATGGAGGAGCTATAAAAGCATTAACACTGTTCCCCCTCCCCCCCCCATGGCACAATGAACAGAGAAGTCTTCCCAAGGAGAGAAAAGACTCGGGGGAAAAAAAAAGCTGAAAGCTGAGTAGGCATACCAGGAGTTCCTTAGAGGAAAAGTGTGAGGGAATTTCAGGCTGGGCAGAAAAAAACAGCAAATGCCCTGGGCTTGGAGAGAACAGGGAACACAGTGCACTGAGTACTAGGGACTAAAAGCCAGTCAAGAAAAAGGGAAGGGTTAGATAATAAAGAGAGCAGGCTACAAGGACCATGTAATGTATGAGTATTTTCATTTGATGTTAGCATAAAGAAAGACACTGAACACACCAGCAGGAGCATCCGGAGAGTGGATTTGAATTTTTCAGACTATCTTAGGAGGGGTGTGGAAGTTTGGGTGATCTGAAGGAGCACCTAAGAGAGACAGTGCGAGTGAGATTGGTGAGGTGAGGGTAGGAAGGATGGAGAGAAAGAAGTGAATGGACACATGAGGTCTGTGGGAGGTAAAGTGATGGAACCCTGTGATTCATGGTGTAACAAGCGTAAAGCAAGAAGGGAAAAATAAAAACCACCTTGTTTCTAGCTTTTTCGGCAGGCTAGATGGTGCAACATGTAGAGGAAGAATGCGAGTTCAGCTTATATTATATCCAAATGAGCACACTCAAAGGAGAAATTCTTACATAATTTGTGTAGAGTCAAAACAACTAGAATCAATAAATTTCATGATGGAGCCAAATATAAATTAAATTCCAGAAGTCGGTTCTGATATTACATGTCACTGTTATCAGATTTTTGCCTTTGCTATCTCTCTCTGCTTATGGGATATATTAAATGGCATGCCCTCATCTTTAAGGAGACTTCTGGCATATGACAGATACATTTTCTGTTGAGAAACTAAATATTAATATGGTTTTAATTAAACCATATTAAAGAAGAGCAGAGGGAAGAGCAAAGGAGCGAAGTCAGGAGCAGAGTATACAGAAAGAAGCATGGATTAGCTGTCTGGATTCCAAGGCAGTCGCAGTTAACCAGCTCTCTGACTGCAGGCCATTTCCTTCACCTCTTTGAACTCAGTTTATTCATTTTCAAATGCATTATACAAACAGAATGAACAGGCTGAGCCATGATCTCTCCAGAGTATCTTCTAGCCATAACAAATTATTTGAGAACACTAAGCTATACTATAAATGCTAAGGTCTGTGTTCTGTTTTCTTTTTTTTTTTTTTTTTTAATTTGAAAATCTGAATTACAGAGAGAGAGGGAGAGACAAAGAGAGAGAGATTCTATGTGCTGGTTCACTCCCCAAATGGACAGAGCTGGGCCAGGCTGAATCCAGGAATCAGGAGCTTCACCTGGGTCTCTGATGTGGGTGCAAGGGCCCAAGCACTTGGGCCATTTTCCACTGCTTTCCCAAGCGAATTATCAGGGAGCTGGATTGGAAGTGCAGCAGCTGGGACTAAAATCTGCACACATACAGGATGCCAGGGTGGTAACCTGCTGTACCACAGTGCCAGCCCCTGTATTCTTAGATTTCTGAGATACTATGTGAGGACAGAGTTCTTTTCCCAAAACTAAAATAAGAAATAAAGAGCTCCCAAATAGAAAGTTTAAATAAAAGCAACAAAGGTCAAGAGATACAGGAAAGAAGAGAAAAATATGATATGTTATGTATTTTAAGAAAACATATTATTAAAGGAATGAGCCAAGCATACAAAAGAAATTCCAAGGATAAGGCCACTAAATAAACAGAAGGGTGTTGGAAGAAATAAAAAACAGTAGAAGACTGTTTACAATTAGCTATTGACAAAACAAGTACCTGCATTTTATATACATCTACTTCATCTGATATTAGCATGGCTACGCCTACCCTTTTTTTTTTCCATTAGCATGGCATATCTTTATCCATCCTTTCACTTCCAGTCTGTGTGTTTCTGTTGGTGAGATGTGTTTCTTGTAAGCAGCAATACATGTGTCTTGTTTTTTAATCTATTTGGCTAATCTATAACTTTTAACTGGAGAGTTGAGATCATTTACATTAAAGTCAACTTTTTTTTAACATTTATTTAATAAATATAAATTTCCAAAGTACAACTTTTGGATTATAGCAGCTTTTTCCCCTCATAACCTCCCTCCCACCCGCAACCATCCCATCTCCCACTCCCTCTCCCATCCCATTCTCCATCAAGATTCATTTCCAATTATCTTTATATACGGAAGATCTACTAAGTATTTACTAAGATTTCAACAGTTTGCACCCCCACAGAAACACAAAGTATAGCATACTGTTTTAGTAGTATTTTTACCATTAATTTGCATAATACAACACATTAAGGACAGAGATCCTACATGAGGAGTAAGTGCACAGTGACTCCTGTTGTTGATTTAACAATTGACACTCTTATTGATGATGTCAGTAATCACCCTAGGCTCTTGTCAGGAGCTCCCAAGGCAATGGAAGCCTCTTATGTTCGCCAACTCTGATCTTATTTAGACAATGCCATAGTCAAAGTGGAAGTTCTCTCCTCACTTCAGAGAAAGGTACCTCCTTCTTTGATGGCCTGTTCTTTCCGCGCTGGGATCTCACTCACAGAGGTCTTTCAATTAGGTTTTTTTTTTTTTTTTTTTTGCCACAGTGTCTTGGCTTTCCATGCCTAAAATACTCTCATGGGCTTTTTAGCTGGATCTGAATGCCTTGAGGGCTGATTCTGAGACCAGAGTGTAAAGACAAGTATTGATAAGTAACAACTTGGCACTGCCATTTTTCCAAAAATACTCCTATTGTTTACTATGGATTTCTTTTATACTTTTAGTGGGGAATTTTCTGCTTTAACATTCTTTCATAATTATGGCTATCTTTGAGTTTCTGTGTGTAGCACATCCTTAAGCATCTTTTGTAAGGCTGGCTGGATGGTGACCAATTCTTTCAATTTCAATTTGTTATGGAAGGTCTTTATTACATCTTCATTCATAAATGAGAGTTTTGTACACTGTTCAGCATTGACCCTTTTTTTCTCTTAAGACTTGGTCTATGTCTCATCAGTCTCTTCTAACCTATAAGTTCTCTGATGAGAAGTCAGCCTGTGGAGATCTTTTGAAAGTAATCTGTTGTTTCTCTTGTGCACATTTTCGAATCTTTATGTTTTACTGTTGAAAGTTTGACTACAATGTGTCATAATGAAGATCTTTTCTGGTCGTATCTATTAGATGTTCTACGTGTTTCCTGTACTTGGACTTCCCTTTCTTTCTCTAAACTGGGGGGATTTTTCTGTAATTATTTCACTAAATAGGCTTTCTAGTCCATTCTCTCTTTCCACACCTTCAGGAACTCCTAAGACCCATATGTTGTAGCCTCCACTCTAACTTCAATGGCTCTCCTCCTGACCTGTGTGTATTGATGGTTCTCTCCCCCACTTAATGTTGTATGATTCTTCAGATTTTCTCCACAGAGAAACCCCTCTACCCACAAAATATGAATGGCTTTTCTTCTGGTCTTGGTTGGGATCAGCTTTAAACCGCATTCATCGAACAGCCTTCACAAGGGTCCAGAGACCCCCCTCAGTTCCTCTCCTTTATGAAATCCTCTCATTACTTGGTTAATGCCACTCTTAGGATAGCTGGTTGCTATTCTCACCCTGTCTTTTATATTACAATATCTGTTTAAGTGTTTACAGGAGGTGGTAATGGAACTTGTGAACAAGGCTTTAACCAACCAGCAGTCAACCAAATACTGTTACAGGGATATACTCGGCTCTCCACCCAGGAGACAACAGCTTGAGACATGGTCCCATGCCAGCAAAGAGTACCTCGTCGCCCTATATCAGCAGGAAGTAACTCTAAAGACGGATCATCAGGGCCAGCACTGTGGCATAGAGGATAAAGCTACCTCCTGCAGTACCAGCATCCCATATGGAAGCCGGTTTGAGTCCCAGCTGCTCCACTTCCAATCCAGCTCTCTCCTGTGGCCTTGGAAAGCAGTAGAAGATGGCCCAAATCCTTGGGCCCTAGCACTCACATGGGAGACCCGGAGGAGGTTCCTGGCTCCTGGCTCCTGGCTTCGGATTGGCACAGCTCTGGCCATTGTGGCCAACTGGGGAGTGAACCAGCGGATGGAAGCCCCCCCTCTCTTTCTCTGTCTCTCCTTCTCTCTGTGTGTAACTTTGACTTTCTAGTAAATAAATAAATCTTTTAAAAAAAAATCATCATCCCTCTACCCCCTCTTGGACTTTTGAGGCTAATGTAATCCCATACAACTAATGTAATGTACAAGCTAATGTAATCCCATACAACTTTTGCTTTATAAAAAACAAAATGGGGGAATATTAGTAATGGCACAGTCTTATCTATGGCACGATCTACACCCCAGACACCATCCTAGGCTCTAGCCCCTGCCACCATTGCTGGAAGTCAGGGGGCCACATGGCCCAACTACTCGTGTCCCCATCCTAATGGGATTCACAGCTCCTACTTCCTTGCCTGCCCCCCTGGCAAAGTTTTAAGAGGACCTGTTCCTGAACATGTGGATCTCTTTCTGTCTGTCTTCTGATCTCTCTCCCTCTCTCTCTCATTCTCTCTCTTGTTCTCTCTTACACTCTCCTTCTCTCTTTTTTCCTTTTCTGCCCTTTCCCTCCGGTCTGTCGGGTTTCCCCCAATAAACCCTTTCCCTTTAAAAAAAAAATCCATATGTTGGGTCATTTGATGGTATATCATAAATCTCCAACACTGTTTTTAACTTTTCTAGTTTCTTCTTCATTATTTTGTTTGTTTTTGGTCTGACTGAAAGATCTCCAAAGATTTGTCTTCCAGGTCAAATATTCTTTCTTCAACCTGGCTTTCCACTGCATTTTTTACTTGATCTATTGAATTCTTCATTTCTAATATTTTGACTTCTCTTTAAAATCTCAATTTCTTGGGAAAAACTTTCATTCATGTCATGTAGTTTTCTTTAGTTCATGGATTTGCTTTTGAGCAATGCTATGACAAATCTTTTGAATTCCATTTCTGGCATTTCATCAGTCTCTCCATCTTAAATTCTAATATTGAAATGTTGCATTATTGGCGGGGTGGGAGAGATGATAGTGTCTTCCTTATTCTTTTTTTCTCAAATTTCTGCATTTATTTTTAGGCATTTGTGGAGTCACTTGTTGGTTTCCTCCTCTGATGGATTTTATGTTGGTAAATCTCTTATTATTAACAGAACGGGGTTATGGTCACCTCTGATAGTGTGATCACCCTCTCATCTCCTTTCCTCCAAGCTGTGAAATGCCTGGTGTTAGCCCTCAGTGGGTTCAACACTCATCTGCACCAACATACAAATGATCTCCACAGTCCTCACCCTGATCACTGTTCCCACTGCAATGACCTGCCCTGGGTAGCCAAGGAGCTCCAAGCACGTAGAGCCACACCCAGTGATTTCCCGAAGACCTTACACCCTCTAATGCTGCCACTGAGTCCCCACAGTCTCAGCACACAAGGCTCCATGGTCTCTGGGTTCAAAGGTTTGGCTCTGCCTTGCCAGCCTGTCTAGTCAACTGAGAGGCAGATGTTCCCTGAGCCAGCTCCACATAGGTGGCTTGGCCCCAGAGCCTATGATATGTTGGAAGGCTATGCATGCTTCAGAGTCCTACAGGGGTTACTCAGGAACCTGTCAATCCTCCCAGCCAGGCTCAAACACTGCAAATATTATGGAGTTTTCCATCTGCTAGAATCTCTGGATCACACAGGTATACAAAAGCCACTTGTATAAAAGGCCTCCACAGCTGCCACCCACATCCAAAATGGTGCCTGCCCTTTCTTAGTTGGGCAGCAGACACCATTGTGGGGAAGACAGGGTGAGACAAAGGTTGACAGGTAACTGCTAGAAACTGCTAGCCCCCAGGGCTCCAATCCAGACTCACACATGCTCTCCTTCTGGCTACATCACCATGGGTTGCTGCAGTTTGGTCTCACCTACCCCTCTAAGCTGCCACGCGTTCTGGCCCTCAGCTGCTGCAGTCATGCTGCACATCCGCACCTTCCACACAGGTCTACAACATTCCTCTTCCTTTTGTAGAATTTCCGGTGTGGTTTTCTCTCTAATTCTCCACTGAGTGCACTTCCTACATTTTTTTTTAAACTATTTATCCCTAGCCTAGCACAGTGTGTCATTCCCTAATTTTCCATCTTGGAATCCAAACAAGATTTTCTTAAGTGTTACTATGATAAATTTAAACTTTGAAACATTTATTATTTCTTTTACCTGATTAGTAAAATAATAGATAAAACTTTTAAATGTGAAAATTTAACAAAATATAAAGAAAACAATATTTTTAATTTCACCCACTTTAGAGATGAAAATTTCATATTCTATTTTTTCCCTTTAAGTGTCAAAAATTTTTATGAAGATTAGAGTAACACAGAGTACCTATAATTCTGTGTACTGCTCTAAACATGTTTACTCTTTTATATTAAATGTTTTTCTTTCCTAAACATTATTTGGAACATTATTTTTAATGTGTGCCTCATAAGTAATTATGCAGATATCTAATAATTTATTAAGCTAATATCCTGCATTTGAGACTTTAGGGTTTTAATTTTTCTCTAATATGAATAAAATATATAAATCTTTAAATATGAAAATCTGTTTGCCTGTCTGAATATGTAAAGCCAGATGTTGCCTCAAATGAAGCACTTTAACATTTATATGTACCGCTCTAACATTTCATGCATATTTTTACTTTCTTAGCTATTAGTGGACCAATTTACCTTTCTCTCCACAAGAAACTGTCATTTTCATTATAATCTATGCCAGATGATTATTTTTTCACCTCGGAAACAAGAAAACAAATCTACGAACAGTGAGTGTGAACCAGAAAAGTACACATTTAAGGAGAAAAATTTTAATTAATAGAGTACATGAAGAAGATGGGGCAGGAGACAAGTTCTGAAGATTAAAAATAGAGCAAAACAGTTGAAGAAGTGGTTGGGGCTGGAGTTGTGACATAACAGGTTAAGCTACCTGCAGCCCAGCATCCCAAACTAACACTGGTTCCAGTCCTACTGCTCCACTTCTGATCCAGCTCCCTGCTTATGGTCTAAGATAGCAGTGGAAGATGACCGAAGTGCTTGGGTCCCTGCACTCATGTAGGAGACAAGAAGCAGCTCCTTGCCCCTAGCTTTGGTCTGGCCAAGTGCCTGGCCACTGTGGCCATTTGGGGAGTGAACCAGCAGATGAAAGATGTCTCTTCCTGTCTTTCTCTGTAACTCTGCCTTTCAAATAAATAAAAAAAAATTGAAATAGAGAGCGAGAGAGAGAAGGTTTCCACTCAATTTTGTTTTGAGTATCCGCACTGCCCCCCCACCCCCCGGCAAAGATTCATTCATGGTTTCCTAATGATAGACTCTCCTTGGGTGCTACCCCTCCTCCACATTCAGATCTCATGCTTTTGGGTGGTGGATCATGTGTCCAACTCTAAGGAGGTCCTTCAAAGTATTCACATCTGCTTCTGGGATCCCATCTGGAATGAGCCTGTTTGGCACAGCTTGGGTAAGTGTAGGTTTTAGTAGAATATTTGCAGGCATTATTGGAAAAGAGTTTTCTTCTTTCACAAGGATGGAGCTCAGCTGACAAATAAATAAACACAGCCACAAGCAGGGGCAGAAGGGAAGGAAGGGGACGAAGAAGAAGAGGAGGTGGGAGGGCCTGGGGGCTACCTCAGCCTCTTTTTTTATTTTTCTAAGCTGCAGCACTCTTAAAGTTTCACACAGAAACTCAAACACGAATGCAAATCCCACTCTGGAAAACCCTGAAGAATATTTTAAAAATCAAATCTTTATTTACTTTACCATAAAAGCACAGAGATTTTTAAATAGTGTTTCATGCAGAGAGCTTTTGAAAAATCCACTTTAGATATCTGCCTGCCTGTCCTTAAAGCTTCTCACTCTAGGCAACTACAAATAGTCTGTCTGTTTTCTCCCAGGGCCTTTACCACCTCCCTGCTCTCTCTCCCTGCCCTTCTACTTGGTCATTCTACATGGGACCCTCCCTCTTATGCTCAGCCCTGCTGTGTAGTCTGGTTCCTTGCCAGGAGCGAGCTCTCCAGAATTCTGATGAACACTGCCAACTGCTGATGCATAGAACTATTAGTCTAGGATTGAACTTCCCTGTTAGACTTGAAGCTCCACGTAAGCCAGCATTTTGTTTATTCATTACTCTGTATCCACCTGCTGTGGCCAGGGAGTGCAGTGGAGGATGGCCCAAGTACTTGGGCCCTGCACCCCATGGGAGACCAGGATTAGCACCTGGCTCCTGCCATCGGATCAGCGCGGTGCACCGGCCGCAGTGCGCTGGCCGTGGTGGCCATTGGAGGGTGAACCAACGGCAAAAGGAAGACCTTTCTCTCTGTCTCTCTCTCTCTCACTGTCCACTCTGCCTGGAAAAAAAAAAAGAATTAGAAAACATGAAACACACCTGACAATCAAGCCAGAGAATCTCTGGGGCCGGCAATGTGGCATAGTGGGTAAAGCTGCAGCCTGCAGTGCCAGCACCCCATATGGGCGCCGGCTCAAGACCTGGCTGCTCCACTTCCAATCCAGCTCTCTGCTATGGCCTAGGAAACCAGTACAACATGGCCCAAATGTTTGGGCCCCTGCACCAGTGTGGGAGATCTGGAGAAAGCTCCTAGATCCTGGCTTCGGATTGGAGTAGCTCCAGCCGTTGCAGCCATTTGGGGAGTGAACCAGCAGATGGAAGACTTCTCTCTGCCTCTGTCTCTTTGTAACCCTTCCTTTCAAATAAATAAATAAATCTTTTTTAAAAAAAACATACCTGACAATCAAGCCAGAGAATCTCTTATTTTCTGACACATCTCTCTCCCCTTCCCAGAGATGCATTCATCAGCTGCACTGGGAAACCGAGAGGACAAAGAAGTCGTCCAGGTTCTCACACAAGCAGCTGCTCTCTGATGGGTGACAGGCTCACCCCCAATCTCTCATTGACTGCTGTCACTATTGCTATTGTTATTGTCTGTGTATAGAAAAGGAGACTTGCAGAAGATAAAGAGAGCATTCTGATTTATATTTTCCATGGGAAGCCATAGGAATTAAAATATCTTTGAAATAGAAAGCAATGTAAAGAGTAAAAGGGAAGATTCCAAAGCATTTCTGAGTTTTTCATAGTAGAGAAGGAAGACTCAATGATATGCAATGTCATCTTAATGCCAGAAAGAAAAATATATATGGGGGATTCCATCTTCTACAAGGCAGGGCTTAGGTTTTGTTTTTTAGCTGTTGCAAGAACATAACATATAACTTGTGTTGGAAAGTTTAGGTGGTAAGTACAGGACTCTAAATTTAGCTTTCAGTCATCTCAACTTAATTTGTATCTAGTAGTTCTAGACTTGGATTAGAAAAAAATTATCATTCCACAAAGTAATAAACAAATATGGGTAGGAAGGAAGATAACCACTATAAATTTTTTTTAAAAAATCCTATCTCAGGGCAGGCATTTGGCCTAGTGGTTAAGTTGCTGGTTTAGGACATCCGTGTCCCATATCACGGTACCTGGGTACAAGTCCCACCTTCTGATATCAGCTTTCTGCTAATGCAGACCTTGGGAAACAGCAATGAAGGTTCAAGTAGTTGGGTCCCTGCACCCATGTTGGTGACCTAATTGAGCTTCCCAGCTCCCAGCTTCGGCCTAGGCTCAGCCCTGGGTACTCTGGGCCGTTTAGGAGTGAACCAGGAAATGAGAACTCTCTCACCATCTATCTATCTCTGTCTCCATCCCCATCCCTGTCCCTGTCTCCACCTTTCTCACTCTCTCAAATGAATAATTAAAAAACATTTTTAAAAATCACCTTTTTTCTCTACCACCAGTAGAAAGAAAAGGAACTAAATGACCTAAAATAAGGCACAGTTTTACAGTGTATCCACTTTGGGTGGTGTGAAGTGCAAGTGACCCGCATTCCCAGTTGTCTACATTCCAGAGTTAATTAGTAGTAATTATCCTGAATCTAATGCCTATTTTTTAATCAGTGATCCCACGGGAGAATAGCATGTCTTTCTCCCTCATTCACAATCACAGCACATACTCCTACGGCATGAACAGTGCTATTATGTTCAAAATTAACCTCACTTAACTTAATGAATTTTAAAAAACACTTCTATCTAAATGGGATTAAACACAAGGTGATGTAAGAGTAAGCAATGGGTGGATAGCAATGTCATTTAGGAAGAAATCTTGTATAGCATATCACCTTAACACAGAAAAATGATGGGCTGAGTTTAAATTTCAGGAGGAATTTTGAAATTTAAATTCTATAGAATGTAGATAGCAGTGATCCAAAAGTCTTCCATGACATCTTAATACTCATGCAACCTCAAAAATTCAGATATGTTCTCTAAAGCTTCAGTAAACTCAGGTGTTTGTGGAATAAAGTACCTACCTGCCTATAATGGGGAAAGTATTACATTAAGATTTGCCACATGGTTGTCATAGCCAGCTCCATATCATACATGAGTTTACATTAAGATGGCCAGTCAGCTACAGGATACAGCTGGTTATACTGAACAGACTAAATATTTCTAAATTAGCATAGAATGACTTTTATACCAAAACTAAGCAAATCACTTCAGTAGGTATTTCTGAGTTTTACTGACTGCACTAATGGAGTTCTGGATCATTATATCGTTTGGGGTATAAATCTGAAAAAAGAAAAGAAAAGAAAGAAAAAAAAAATCTTGTAGTGGACTGAATGATGCTCCCCCAAAATGCATGTCTACAGTCAAATATTCAGAACCTGTAAATGCTACCTTACTTAGAAAAGGGGTTTTTGTACATGTAATTAGGTAAAAATAATGAGATGAAGGGGCTGGCGCCGTGGCTCACTTGGTTAATCCTCCGCCTGCAGTGCTGGCACCCCATATGGGCACCGGGTTCTAGTCCTGGCTGCTCCTCTTCCAGTCCAGCTCTCTGCTGTGGCCCAGGAGTGCAGTGGAGGATGGCCCAAGTGCCTGGGCCCTGCACCCCATGGGAGACCAGGAGGAAGCACCTGGCTCCTGGCTTCGGATCAACGTAGTGCTGGCCGTTAGTGGCCGTTTGGGGAGTGAACCAACAGAAGGAAGACCTTTCTCTCTGTCTCTCTCTCTCACTGTCTACAACTCTACCTGTCAAATTGAAAAAAAAAATAATGAGATGAATATCATTTTCAATTATGGAGTTGAACCCCACATCCCATGACAAGTATTGTTATAGACAAAGACAGGAGCAGGGGATATGGAGGGAAGAAGGCAATCTGAAGGCAGAGACAGCAAAAAAGTGCAAGAAGGAGAGTAGCTACTAAGGGGTTGGCAATTCTCTCCTAGAGCCCACAAACGGAGCACAGCCCTGCTGAATTAACTGTCAGAGAATAAGTTTCAGTTGTTTTAGGTCACCCAGTTTGTGGCAACTTGTTATGGATGTCCTAGCAAACCAATAAAGCCATTATTATATACTTTAAATGTATATAGAGAATGAATCCCAACTACAGAGAAAACTCTGGGCTGGTCCTTAGGAGAGATGACTTCATGTACAGGCCCCACCCAGAATCATCACCACATGGCCATGAGCAACAGTCTTAGCCTTCTGTTAATTAATTTCTTTATTTGGGTTGAACTATGTGATCTTAAAGCTTCCTTCAGCTCTAAGAGCTAGGTGTCTGGTACTAAGAAGCAAACTGAAAGAAAAGAAGCACACTCAGTGTTGTGCCAATACACAGACCCAATACAAGCTCTCCCTCATCCCTCATACACACACGTGTGCTCCCTCCTTCTCTCTCTCTCTCTCTCTCACACACACACACACACACACACACACACACAATCTCTAACAAAAAACACATCAGAGTTTGTGGTAGAAGGATAGAGGGAAGAGAAAATACTATCCATGGCTCTTATTGTATATTATGCCATTGTTGTTTCATGTAATCCTTATGATATACCTGCTATAGCAATGTGAGTCCAATCCAGAGATAGAAACAACACAATGTGTTCAACAAGAGAAATATGTCATAAAGGAGAATTAAATAAAGATATAAGTAGAACTATGAGATAAGATTCTATATAGCACCCCAGGCCTGAGGGAGAATGCTCAAAGGACCATCCTGAAAGTGGGTCAGACCTCACTGGAGAAGGTGTGATTCAGTCTTCAGACAGCAGAGAAGTCGGCAACATGGCCAGGTCCGCATTTGCTTAAAGGCATTGAGTAAATGACAGGCCACCATCCAGAGTGTAGGCAGGAGGTGAGTAGGCAGAAACCATGTGGTATCATGGTATGCAGTGGTATTCTGGCACTGGCAAGGACAGAGGCCTTTGAATGTAAGGAGGCAGATTGCAGAATAAATTATAACCTGTATTGTGATACTCTGGATTCATGTCTAGAAGGCTACAGACAAGACACTGTCCAGCCAAGCTTACAAGATCACAGAGACCACATTCTGGGACATTTCTGCCATATGTCTTCATACCCACACAGTTAATTTCTCTAGCCCATACCAGAAACTGCAGGAGACTGCTTCCTCTCCAATGTCCTGTGCTATCCTCTATTAAGAAAACTTAACATGGTGTTTCATTTAAATGAGAAATCCTTAAAGGAATTCAGTTATCACTGAACATATACTGAGGGGTGCATTTGGAACTGAGAGGTAATAAATTGGTAAGTGATACACTTGCAAAGTAGCCATTATCTAAAATCACAAATAGGCATGCAAAGATATGAGTACATTCACTAAATGGCAGAGCAGAGTATGTCAAAGCCATAAATGATTGCTAATTCCCAAAACTAGTCTCTAACCATGCCTCAAGAACAGTGTGATGAAAATTGGCCACTTACAGTATTTCATAGATAGCACTGTATTTCGAGTACACTATTATACTTTTGATCATGTGATAAAACTTCATCTGATGAGAATTTTCTGAACAGCTTTTGTTAACAAGAGGAATGAAAGAAATATCTAGGCTGGACTAAATGTCTCCCTCCTCACTGTTAAACTCTCCCTCCTTTTAGAAAATGCATCTTTAGGTTTCTCCAAAGCGTCTGTCAAACTCTAATGTAGTCATCTGCTTCCTCTGTGTTGTTCACCCTTAACTCCAACTTCCTCACCTGTCGAGATAGCCCCACTCTTCTTCACAGTTCTAAGACCTAGTTTGCACCATGGCTCACAACATATTTTTAGTTTAATGGGTGTTAAACTAAACTAAGTAGAACAAATTCACATCACAGATGTAATCAAATAGATCATTTCTAGGATATAACTCAGAGTCAGAACAGTCTGCTGATGGATGGGTTAAAGGACACACAGCAGGACATACACCAATCAGTCCCGCATGACCCTTCCTGCACACAAGGTCTGCTACATGCAAAGGATCAGAGAGTGAATTTTGAGAGCTGTGTCCTAGAGGAAGGCTAGGGTTGGCAATGCAGTGGGTTAAGCTGTGATGCCAGCATCTCACATTAGAATGCCAGTTCCAGTTCTGGCTGCTCTGCTTTCTAGCCAGCTTCTTGCTAATATGCGGGATAAGGTACTAGAAGATTATCCAAGTACCTGGGCGCCTGGCACTCATGTGGGAGAGAGGTTGGAGTTCCCAACTTCAGTCTGGCCCATCCATGGCTGTATCAATAATTCAGGGAGTGAATTAGCACATGAAAGATATTAATATTCTCTCTCCCCCTGTCACTCTGCCTTTCAAATAATAAATAGATATAGATATACTTGATCTTAGCCAAAAGATCCAGAAGTGATAAACAAATAGTTTATAAAAATATTTAGAAAAATTAGTTCAAACAGTCTTAATCAAAGGCAAAGGGCCACGTATTAAAAGAAAACCTGGGAGTATGCAGTTGAAAAATTTGAAGTCTTGAATCACAGAGGGAGCTTACAGAGAAGAATGTTGTGATCTGGTTAGCAGGAGGGGGTCTGGGTTAATTCCAAGTATGCCACACTAGTGACACCTTTGCAGGCCTTCCCAGTATGTATTTTTGGTTATAATGAATTGATTTAAAGAGTCTGAAATGATACCTTCAACCTGTTCCCCAACACTGTAACAGTCAGCTTGCTCTCTCCCTGTACCTTAGAATTCTCACATTGCTTTTTACAGTCAAAAGCATGTTTAGGTTCTACTCCACTTAAAACTAAGCTGGCCAAATCCCCAGCCCTGGGCAAGTACAAGTGCAACCACATCTGCAGCCCTGTAACAAGCACCTGTTTAACCAAGTGACTTGCTAATGCTCCTGGGTACGTCTAATCTTTTTTATGTAGGTGGTCTCTTTTCTTTTCCCATTTCCTGGAAGAACATGGTCTTGACTGTCCCTTTCTACTACCTCTTCCTCAGAGACTACAGTTCTGAATTCCACATATCTGCCCATATTATCCACACCTTACTCTCTCCAAAATCATATTTTCCTAGATCTAGGACATTATTCTATTTACTAACAGATTTTTTTTCCCACTTTCAAGTCATATACGACCTCATATAGGATTTTTGGTTGTCAACTTCTCACAAGCCAAGACCTTTCTGTCTGAGTCTCCTGAAGGGTCTCTGGGCTACATGCCAGCCTTGACCCACATATTTGTCTATGTTATTGTTCCCTGATCAATGTATTGGCCATTAAGCCCTAGTGAAAGTGCACTGCCCAAGTCTACAGTGTTACAAAGTGATTACTGGTGCTCAACACTTTGATCTAGAAATGCTATTAGAATCATAGATAAGAGTACCGTGGTATGTTTCTAACTCTACCATTTGGGGCAAGTCAGCTTGAGCATGTCCCAAATTATACATCTCTTCCCTCTCTTATTCCTACTCTTATGTTTAACAGGGATCACATTTCAGTTAAATTTCAACACTTAAGAATAACTGTGTATTAATTACAGAATTAAACCAGTCATATTAAGTAGAACAGACAGAAAAACTACTAAGAGGGATAATGTATTAAGTTGTTCATTAACAGTCAGGGCTATGCTGATCATGTACCAATGCCATCTCACTAGTCCAAGTGATCAATTTCAGTTCACAATTGATCATAATGAAAGGACTAAGAGTCAAAGGGAGCACATAAGCAAGTCTAGTACCTGCTAACACTAACCGATAGAATAAATAAAGGGGAGAGTGATCCAACATGGGAAGTGAGATACTCAGCAGACTCATAGAATGGCAGATGTCCTAAATAGCACTCTGGCCTCAGAATAAGCCCTAAAGGCATTCGGATCTGGCTGAAAAGCCCATGAGAGTATTTCAGGCATGGAAAGCCAAGACACTCTGGCAAAAGATCTCTGTGAGTGAGATCTCAGTGGAAAGAACAGGTCTTCAAAGAAGGAGGTACCTTTCTCTGAAGGGAGGAGAGAACCTCCACTTTGACTATGACCTTGTCTAAACAAGATAAGAATCGGATAACTCAGAGGGCTTCCATAGCCTTGGAAACTCATGACTGGAGCATAGGGAGATTACTGATGCCATAGACAGGAGTGTCAATTGGTAAAGTCAACAACAGGAGTCACTGTGCACTTACTCCTCATGTAGGATCTCTGTCCTTAATGTGCTGTGCATTGAGATTTAATGCTATAACGAGTACTCAAACAATATATTTCACTTTGTGTTTCTATGGGGGTGCAAACTGTTGAAATCTTTACTTAATGCATACTAAACTGATCTTCTGTAAAAAAAAAAAGAAAAAAAAAAGAAACTATCAACTCCCAACTTGACTCTCACTGGGATTAAACATGACAATAGGTCTGATCTGATTTCATCATCATTAAAAAAAATCATCTATTATTTTTCACTTTATGTTTCTGTGTGGGAGCAAACTGTTGAAATCCTTACTTAAGGTATACTAAGCTGATCTTCTGTATATTAAGATAATCGAAAATGAATCTTGATGTGAATGGAAGGGGAGAGGGAGCGGGAAAGGGGAGGGTTGTGGGTGGGAGAGAAGGTATGGGGGGGAAGCCATTGTAATCCATTATTCGTACTTTGGAAACTTATATTCATTAAATAAATAAAAAAAAAGAATCATAGATAAGAAATACCAACTTACACCAAATTTTTTCTATTAGGAAAGCAAATAAAATAATATTATAATTTGTTTTTACTTTTAACAATAAGCATGCTAATCAAGAATACACCTGAACAACCAGGCAGGCATCTCAGTAAAGAGCTGAGAGCCCAGTCTGTATTCTGTAGTTTTTATGGATGGAGGTATGGGCCCTCTGTTTCTCCTCCTCCCTTACTCTCTGGGATATGGCTGGGTGAAGGGTTTTCTGCATGTGGAATTCCTGAAATTCCTCCCAGAGGAATTTAGCCCACTTGGTATAGGACAGGAAAGATTCCCTAAGGTACCCCCCACCACCACCAAGAGAGGGTTCATACCCACCTTACAAAGTTATCAAATAAGGCAAGACTTTTGATATGTAAATGCTGGTCTGCTTCCAAGGCTTGCTTCTACAATTTTTCTAATTCAACCACACAAAACTTCCAATTTTATATTTTAAAAAATTCTCATATTCATGGCCTCTCTCACTCACTTAGGCTAATGTCTACTTAGCTCCTTAAGAGAAGTAACCCATAATCTTATGGGGGATAGAATGGTGAAAGCTCCCCTTCTGTATTTTCTTCAAGTTGGCATATGGGTGTAGAGCTGCTTATGGATATTCTCCTGGTGATGTATGTCCTACAGTGTTTGAACATGGCCTTGGAATAGATTGCCTTGTTCCACCCAGAGGACTGATTACATCATTCAGTGGGGTAGGTCATAAGCCCTGCTTCAGGACCCTCTGGAGCTGGATGACCTTTATTCTGTTAGATACAAGATGAATGAGTACATTAAATATGCATGGTCCAAACAGAATTAGTTAAGAGAATGAAAGCTATAGGACCAAGGAGAGGCAACATCTAGGATTTCTGTATTAGGCCAGAAATTGCCACCTGTTGGGTTTGGGACTGGAGTTGTTTGATCTCATCAAAGAAATAGTGAATATGCTTTTGTATTTGTCCAGTTTGACTCACACAACATTCTTCATAGAACATGGCAAAAATGCTTCCTTAGGCAATAATAAGTATGTCAAAGTCCTGCCTGTTGTGAAGGACTGGGTTTAGCAACCCCAGCATAGGCCCTCTAAATGGGTGAAGGCTGTGTTTTGCTCTCTTTCCCAAAAGAAGAGCTATGTTGTGGCTTACTCTTGAGAACCTGATACAGGAGATTCATAGATATATCCCTATATCTATGGATCTATAACATGTTAGTCAGAGAAACACCAATGTGGCCTTAAGGTTGAAGAAATAAGAATTTATCATGTAGCCTATATCCTCTCTGGGGCCAGTCTCTGTTTCCCAGATGAGGATGAGCCCTAAATAGTTTTCTTCCTGACAACAAGTTCTTCTTTTTTTTTTTTTTTTTTGGATACCTGGTAGTCACACTTTGTTATAAAGTTAAAGAGTGATAGGGGGCCGGCGCCACAGCTCACTAGGCTAATCCTCCACCTTGCAGTGCCGGCACACCGGGTTCTAGTCCCAGTCGGGGCGCCGGATTCTGTCCCGGTTGCCCCTCTTCCAGGCCAGCTCTCTGCTGTGGCCAGGGAGTGCAGTGGAGGATGGCCTGCTTGGGCCCTGCACCCCATGGGAGACCAGGAGAAGTACCTGGCTCCTGCCATCGGATCAGTGCGGTGTGCCGGCCGCAGCACGCGGCGGCCATTGGAGGGTGAACCAACGGCAAAAGGAAGACCTTTCTCTCTGTCTCCCTCTCTCACTGTCCACTCTGCCTGTCAAAAAAAAAAAAAAAAAGAGTGCTAGGGGCCAGCACTGTGGCGTAGGGGGTAAAGCCACCTCCTGCAGTGCCAGCATCCCATATGGGTCAGGTTCATATCCTGGCTGCTCCACTTCTGTTCCAGCTCTCTGCTATGGCCTGGGAAAGCAGTAGAAGATGGCCCAAGTCCTTGGGTCCTTGCACCCATGTGGGAGACCCAGAAGAAGATTCTGGCTCCCAGCTTTGGATTGGTGCAGCTCTGGCTGTTGCTGCCAACTGGGGAGTGAACCAGTACATGGAAGACCTCTCTCTCTCTCTCTCTCTCTCTCTCTCTCTCTGCCTCTCCTCTCTCTGTGTAACTTTCTCTCTAACTTTCAAATATATAAATATTTTTTAAAATAAAAGGAGTTCTTGTCACATACCAAAAAATGTTGTCTCCAGTTAGAAAATAGACTAGTTAATCATCTACATTTTAGATTGTTTCTCCATCCCTGTCAAGAGAGTGGTCCTTTTAGTCCTCTGCAAAGGCCTTTCCAAATAGGAGGGGGCTGTCTCTGAACTTCAGGGACAGCAATGTCCAGGTTAGCTGTTAGTTTATGCCCCATTTGCTAACCAATTTAAAGGTAAATAATAAATGACATGAGTAGGGTTTAAGACTTAATAACAGGGTGGGCTTTAAGGCCTGGCCAGCTATGTTAGGCCCAGACCTATGGGCTGACCTATAGATTTATTTCTTCACATGGGCTACTGAAAAAGACATTACAAGGGAGGTGTGAACATACTTAGGAAAAGTACCCTGTTGACCATCATTACCTGACTACACTGGGAGGAGAGCAGGCCTGAGAATAGGAGACCTACTGAGTAGGTGGCTACTCCATCTAAAAGAGAATCTATGGTCCCACAAGCTATGTCAATAATGACCCTAGTCTCTGTTCCCTCATCAGTAAAGGTCTGCTTGGGAAGTAGGCAAAGTGAAGGGCTTCTTTAGCATAGGGCCAACAGAGTCTGATGTTCTGGCCCACAAGTCCTTCAACCCTCTGAGAAGGTCCATTTTCAGTGGTCCATTTTTTGGCAGAGCATCCATAGTTTCCCTAGAGGTCAATTTCTGTTGCAACAGCTGCAATGCATGCCCAATGGCCTGGCTTTCCACATACATAACAGGTTCTATTTGGGGAATGAACTGGCCTTGTTGGGTCCTTTTGACAGATCACCACATAAAGCAGTTATCAAGATAGGCCTGCCACATATTCTTATGTTGCTCCTTCTGCCTAAATCACTCCTCTCTTTTTCCTGGTCTCTGTTAAAGTAGACCTGGAGACAGCATTTAGAATGTCAGCCAAAGGGGCCAGTGCTGTAGCATGGCAGATAAAGCCACTGGCTGCAGTGCCAGCATCCCACATGGGCACCGGTTCAAGACCAGGTTGCTCCATTTCCGATCCAGCTCTCTGCTATGGCCTGGGAAAGCAGAAGATGGCCCAAGTCCTTGGGCTCCTGCACCCACATGGGAGACCCAGAAGAAGCTCTTGGCTCCTGGCTTCAGATCAGCTCAGTTCCAGATGTTGTGGCCATTTGGGGAGTGAACCATTGGATGGAAGACCTCTCTCTCTCTCTCTCTCTCTCCCTCTCCTTCTCTATTTTTTCTTTCTTTTTTTTTTTTTTTTTCCAGGCAGAGTTAGACAGTGAGAGAGAGAGAGACATAGAGAAAGGTCTTCCTTCCATTGGTTCACCCAAATGGCTGCAACAGCTGGCGTGCTGAGCCGATCCGAAGCCAGGAGCCAGGTGCCTCCCACTGGTCTACCATGTGGGTGCAGGGCCCAAGGACCTGGGCCATCCTCCACTGCCTTCCTGGGCCACAGCAGAGAGCTGGACTGGAAGAGGAGCAACCGGGACAGAATTCGGCACCCCGACTGGAACTAGAACCAGGGGTGCTGGTGCTGCAGGCGGAGGATTAGCCTAGTGAGCCATGGCACCGGCCCTCTCCTTCTCTAAATCTTTGAAAAAAATAGGATATCAGCCAAAGTCAGGGGCAGTGGGACGGTAGGGGGGGTGCTAGTGCCATCCCTAATTTTTGAAGACTTTTTCTAACATCAGGAGTGGTCTGAGCTAGAAATTTATAGTTATGAGCATGTTTTTGATATTGTTTGCCTTTTCTTATAAGTTAAGACAATGCTCATGAGAACTGTCTTTCAACTGTCTTATTCAACCTGCTTATAAATTTTGAGGTCATAGGTAAAATTTCCTATCTCCTATTAATTTGATTTCAAAAGGGGACTTCTATCCACTTATTACACACACAGCAGAACAGATCTAGTTATAAAATTACATTATAATTTAAGGTCTCATTTTTTAACAATGATTTTTGGTCCTCTAATTTATATTGTGGCTAGAGTTACCAAGGAAGATTCACATCTGGGGTCATTTTGTGCATCCTAGTGAAGAACTGCATGATATAGAGCGTCAATTTCCCATCCTGAAGGGAACAGAGGAGAAATGGGGCAACCATGCATGTCTGCCTGATTATTTTCCCCCTTGGGAAAAAGCTGATGTCTTTTCCCTGGGCTTTCAGATTTAACCAGTGCGCACTGAGTGGTCCCACTCTCTGGGCTTTTGAACTTAACTGGTGCTCATTGCATAGCCCACCTTCTTGGACTGTAGGATATAACTGGTGCTCACCACGTAACCCAGACTTAGTCATCTCTAAGTCTGTCTGCTGGGCCTTCCTCTCATGCGGCAAGGAGGAAGGTTCAGCTATGGAATCTCATCCTAAAGGCAGTAGCTTACTACAACACATAAAACATCAGACTTCATACATGCATACTGTAACGTGTGAAATATTTTATAGCCTGACAGTGTGTTTTTGCAGCACCTAAATTAACTCAAACAACTACTGTCTCTCCATGTTGACAGTCTCATCCTTTGAGAGTGCCAGGGTTTCAGCTGGAAGCTGCTTCGTCAGAAGGCTCAGCTTAGAACTTTAAGAAACTGACAGAGGTTCAAGCCATTTGCTAAAAATGAAAGTAATAATCAATTTAACCTTAACATTTCAACAAAAACTGTGGGTCAGATCTAATCAGAATTAAGATAATCACTCCAACATTTTAGAATAGGCAGATAATGTTAATTCCTTTAAAACAGTTCTCCCAAGCAATCAAGACTCAATAAAGACAACAAAAAGCATGAGAAACTTCCCCTAAAATGGATAAATTTTCCTTACCCAGGCCAGTTACGAAAGCAGAGGAAAACCTTCATTAAAAGGATTAGCATCTGACATCAGCAAATGAACTTGTTACTTCAGAGAGTTCAAAAAAATTACTTATTTGGCTGGCACTGCGGCTCAGTAGGCTAATTCTCTGCCTTGCGGCGCCGGCACACCGGGTTCTAGTCCCAGTTGGGGCACCAGATTCTGTCCCGGTTGCCCCTCTTCCAGGCCAGCTCTCTGCTGTGGCCAGGGAGTGCAGTGGAGGATGGCCTGCTTGGGCCCTGCACCCCATGGGAGACCAGGAGAAGTACCTGGCTCCTGCCTTCAGATAGGCGCGGTGCGCTGGTCGCAGCGTGCCAGCTGCGGCGGCCATTGGAGGGTGAACCAATGGCAAAGGAAGACCTTTCTCTCTGTCTCCCTCTCTCACTGTCCACTCTGCCTGTCAAAAAAAAAAAAAATTACTTACTAACTTTAATCACTGAATACATTCGCATGCTTACAGCTTCCTCCACATCTTTCTTTCTTTCCCATCTACTATTACCTTCAATTCACATCCTGAAACCATCCTCTAATACCTCTAAATTAAGACAAAAACTTATTCTAAAAGAACATACAGAATTTTAACCCATAGCTACATAAGCAGTTTTTGAATCTTGGAAGAACCAAGTAGAATACAAGTAAATGATTGTTATAAAATTATACTTCACCAAAGTGTTGAGAACACTAGATATCCCAGGAAAATCTTTAAACCTAGAAGACAAAACATCAAGGTATAGAAGAAACAACGTTTTGTTAAAATACATAGATCCATGAATATAATCAGAAATATTTTCAAAGAATCATAACTGGATGACAAAATGACTTAAAATGGATGATGACTATAACAACTGAGTAATTTACAGCATTTTAGTAAGTATAGTAGTCTTTCACAGGCTGTTTTATCCTTTCAGGCCTCAGTGCCTACAATGGAGGGCAGTGCAATTGGAGAGTTCTCTGAGTTAAAAAAAGGCATATATTGGCCCCAATCTGTAAGAAAGGGATCTTAATAGGCAGAGAAGCTCTCATAATTTAGTGAGCAAGAAAATGGGAAGACTCACAAGAAAACAGAAGAGTCACTGTTAATAAACTTCAGAGTACGCTGGAAAACACAGCCCTGTCAGGGGTCTGGTCAGTGGTAAAAACCGTGGTTTAAAAATAAATCATGTTGGCCAGCGCTGCGGCTCACTAGGCTAAACCTCCGCCTGTGGTGCTGGCACCCAGGTTCTAGTCCCACTTTGGGCGCCGGATTCTGTCCCAGTTGCTCCTCTTCCAGTCCAGCTCTCTGCTGTGGTCCGGGAAGACAGTGGAGGATGGCCCAAGTGCTTGGGCCCTGCATCCGCATGGGAGACCAGGAGGGAGCACCTGGCTCCTGGCTTCAGATCGGCGCAGCGCGCTGGCCGCAATGCACCGGCCCTAGCGGCCACTTGGGGGGTGAACCAAAGGAAAAAAGGAAGACCTTTCTCTCTCTCTCACTGTCTAACTCTGCCTGTCAAAAAAAATAATAAAAATAAATAAATACATAAAAATAAATCACATGGGGCCTGTGCTGATGGCGTAGTGGGCAAAGCCTGCAGTGCCAGCATCCCATGTGGGCACCAGTTCAGGTCCTGGCTGCTCCACTTCTGAACCAGCTCTGCTATGGCCTGGGAATGCAGCAGAAGATGGCCCAAGTCCTTGGGCCCCTGCACCTGCGTGGGAGACCCAGAGGAGGCTCCTGGCTCCTGGCTCGGATTGGCACAGCTCCGGCCATTGCAGCCATTTTGGTAGTGAATAAGCTGATAGAAGACCTACCTGTCTGTCTGTCTGTCTGTCTCTCTCTCTCTCTGCCTCTCCTTCTCTCTGTGTAACTCTGACCTTCAAAAAATACTCATGTTATTTGTGGAACTTTTGAGGTCAAATTAGGAGTCTTTATTAGCCAGCTGGCAACTGCCCTCTCGCAGAGTAAGTCTGCAGAAGACAGCCCAAAGCTGTAGTGGGGAGGGAGGGAGTTTAAAGGCAGAATCTACATTTTGGTGGCCTTGGCCATTATCAAGCAAGCAAGCAGACGTTCAGAAGCCAGAAATATGCTGGTTACAGCTGGATGAGCAGACTGATATCTTTAACTTGTTTCTCTCAGAGGAACAGTCCCTCTCTGAAGCAACCAAGCAAGATAACCTATAACCACCTGGGCAGGCTGTATCCTGCGGGAAAATTTTAAACTTAGAGCTACCCTCTCACATTATGACTAATACGTGACCATGCTTTTTTTTTTTTTTTTTTTTTTTTTTTTTTCAAATTTGTGGCAAAAGAGATAAGGAGAATGAGGCATATGCTGTTCTTAAGTAGGGAGGCCTTACTGACATAGGGCCTTGGCTGGACAGCAGTAACATTCCTCTCACTTCCAGACACTTGAAAGGAAGGAGTGGGGATAGTGACAGACACTAGGAAGGTCAGACAAGGCAGAGAGGGCCAAGGGGGTCTAGGTAGGGAATTTGAAAGACAGTCAATTGTCCTCGGAATCTTGTAGGATTCTCCTCCTGTGTGAGCGCAGTCAGACAGCTTGGCTGAAAAAACAAAAGGTCAGCAGGGAAAGGTCAAGGTGGCCAGTTCAAAGGAAAGTGGGCAAGGCTCTGTCTCCATGGAATACTGGCAAAGAGAACTGAGTTACCACTACACAAGCAGGAGAAAGGGTAGAAGTCTGGACATGCAGCATTCTTCAGAATGAGGTTGCTCTGCTCACACCGCTGCTCTCATTCTCTCCTGGCTGGTTCTACCAAATACACTACTGGACTTCACAACTACAAGACCAAATTCATACGTGAGACAGAAAGTAGCCCTAAGCATGCTAGCCAAGTTTAGTTAAAAGTATACCTGACATACGAGGCCAGGGGATATCAGTAAAGAATTGAGAGCTTAGGAAGATTCTGAACAGAAGATACAAAACAAGGTATATCAAACATAACCAAAACTACAATCAATGATGACACTCATTACTTACATCCAAGCATTTTATTGACAGTGTTTGGTTATAACACCAATCAAATTGAAACATGAAGGTCTCCATACATACATAAATATACATATAATCACTATTTTGGTCTCAAATGTGGTTTATAGGCTCTCACAACTGATCTTGAAATTCTTTTTATGGTGCATCCCTCCTTATAAAAATTTGATGTGTAGGACAACAGAATTTTAGCGTATCAATTTTGCTGTGAAGAGACAGAGTGAGATTCTGGAAGAGATCCAGGGTCTGTTCACAAGGCTTGCAGAACATCTTCTAAATGATTCCAGATTCAATTTACAAGTCTCTCACAATTTATGGTAAGCAGTAAAAGTTTTCATTTTTTTATTTTCTTTTTTGACATACATAAAATCTGAATAATTGGACTTTTACTTCCAACCGAGACAGGTAATCAGGACTAACCTTCCTCTATCATTATGCAACTAAAAAGCTGAGACCAACTATGACAAACAGTTTTTGTGCATCAGACAACAGACAATGCAAGAAACTGATCTCCAAAAGGTGAGAAACAAGCTAAGTGAGCCCTAGGACTTTCCCCAGTCTACTACCTCAGTGCCTCAAAGTCCTGATGCCAGGAGGCTAATGGTCTTCCCACGCCAGAGAAACGGAATGGAAAATTCAAGGAGGCAGAAATGGAGAGAATTTTTAGGGCAAAATGGTGGATAGAGGAGAGTGACACAGAGAGGTGAGGAGTGCCTGGAGACAAGAGTTGCATAGGAAGAGAAAGACATTCAGAGATTGGCAGAAGTGTCACCTGGGTGCAGGTGAGTATCTGTGTGGGAGGTAACCACCTGAGTCAGGGAAAGTGCCACCAGACAGGAGCAGGAAGGACAATTACTAGGGCTCACACAAGGCTGTCTATACACAGTGCATATTCCCACCAGCTGGGATAGGAAAAATACCTCATAATACAGAAGACATCAGGCAGAGTATTTGCAAGCATACTGCTGTGTCAGTGAGGAATACTTAACTTTGCATTTAAATGCTCCTGGTCTTGCCTCACAAAGCTTGAAAGAGACACCTTAAAGGACCAAATTGTTCTCAAATAACCCAACTGCAAGTCAGAACAAGACACAATAATTTTTCAGAGAAAAAATATCAGCACTGCATAAGGTAAAATTCACATCTAGTATTCAATCTAATGTTACAGATAGACAAGGAAGTAGGAAAACATAACCTATTATGAAGCAAGAAAATCAATCAATAGAAATAGCTTTCAAAATTGCATACATTATGGTATTAGTAAAGACATTAAATCTGTTACTATAACTATATTCCATATGGTCAAAATCTGAATAATTAAATTACTCTTGGCAATAATACTGCTCATTGAGTTTTAAGATTGGCTATAAATCAAGGCATGTTTATTTTGTTATAGTTCTCATAGAAAATTTCTGGGACTGTTCCATTTATATACTTCATTTACTTCCCCCTTTTTAAAAGAATATACTTTTCTATTGGATAGACTAGGGAGTTTATAAGTCATTTCTATGTGATGAATTCAAAAGAAAAATCTTACTGATGCTTGCACATTTCTAAATATATTTAGCTGATTTATGGAACTAGCAATGTCACAGTACATTAGAATCTTTGAAACGAATTAAAAGTATGAATCAATAAAAAGTGACCACTGATGTAGTGGAATTTAGTTAACAGTCAACATGTAATTCAATGATAAAACAGAAAGTCAGATAATGGTGCCATACTCAGCAGACAGTAAACATGTTCACGGTCATGGTGTGTGTTAATAAAAATGATGATAATTTCTGAGGTACAGTCAGGCCAAGTGAGACTTCAGGTGAGTATGTCACATGATTAAACAAATTACATCCAATCTGGATTTCTAGGATATAATTCATTTTCTTCCCTGGCTCGCAAAATGGCTTCACAGACAGACAAACCTCTAAAAGAATTCCCACAAATGGGGTCTGGTCTAGATCCTTCAAGTGAATCAAGCTCTCAAGGAGGAAATGGCAGGGTTCGGGGAGAGTAGGCTATGCTTTTTGACTTTTATTATACCCAAACACCTGTCAGTAGTAGAGCCAAAAAAAAATGCAGAATGAAGTAAGGAAGTGGTGACAAGTTTTATCATTGACTTGTCTTCATTTTTACCCCATTATTTCTCCTGATTTTATGACCTCATCCCAATTCACTCCAGTGTCTCTGATTAGGTTACCTATCCTTAGATGTCACTTTCACAATGTCACTCAGGGAGCAATAAAGGCCTTCTGCCACATTAAGTCACAAAATCAGAATTCATGTTTATTATAATTAACAATATGAAATATGTGGCCTGATTCTGCTGTAGAAGTAGACTAGACTCAGCAGTCAAGCTTTCTAGGTACAAATTGTGGCTCCATTATTAATTGGCTATGTGAACAAAGGTAGTAAGTCCCAGCATCCCAATCTGTCAAGTGGTGGTGAAAATAGCGCTACCTACTTCACAGGATTTTGGTTAACAATGATATGAATAATTTATGAAGGACATTATATTGTATGAACTTTATAAATGACAGCCCCCTTCACCTATTCAAATACATTTACATGTATTTCAGCACTCCCCTCCCAACATGACTACTAATTATAACCTGCCCTTCACCACATCCACACATGAATAGAGATATACACAGACATATACATACATTTATACATAAACACACAAAGACACATACATAAACATATACACAATACCTAAACACAGCAATATACATAGACATATACACACAAACATATGCACATACCCAAATTCATACATATAAACATATATAAACATAAATACATGCATGCATGCGCATACATATACACACATACACATGAACGCACATACAGGCATAAACACAGACATATACAAGCAAACATATATGCATACACGCACCCAAAGGTATACACAGAAGCATATACACACACAGACATACACACACATGCAAACATATATGCAACTCATCCCTAGCTCTTCTTTTCTCAAGTGTCCTCTGAGCCATTTCATGGTAAATCTATCTCATCTTTAAAATTAATCATGAATCCCACCTGAATTATTAAATGTCCTTTACTACTATAAATCCTGGTTATAATTCTTTTCTGAAACAACTGATTTTCTTCTCAAGTAACTTCTACACATTGGCTTTTTAATAAAAATATATTTAATTCTAATTTTGAGGAATGTTCCTTCTATACTTAATTTGTGGAAGGTATTTATCATGAAGGTGTGTTGAATATTATCAAGGGATTTCTCTGCATCTATTGAGATAATCGTATGTGTTTTTTCTTCATTCTATTGGTGTAATTAATTTATCATACTTACTGATTTGAGAATGTTGAACCACCTTTGCATTTCTGGGATAAATCTCAATTGTTTATGATATATGATCTTTTTGATGAGGTTCTGATTGGATTTGCTAGTATGTTGTTCAGAATCTTTACATCTCTGCTCATTAATGATACAGGTCTGCAGTTTTTTCATTTTATGTCTTTGTTTGGTTTTGGTACCAAAATAATGCTGGCCTCTTTAAAATAGTTTGGCAGAGTTATATTCTGTTCAATATTTTGGAACAGCTGAACAGTACTGGAGTTACTTCCTCTGTGAATGTTTTACAGAATTCAATAGTAAAGCCATTAGGCCCCAGACTTTCCCTTGATGGAATATTTTGATTATAGCTTCAGTCTCATTGCTTGTTATGGGTCTATTTGGTTAGACTATATCTTCTTGATTTAATCTTGGAAGGTTATATGAATCAGGAATTTATCCATTTCTTTGAGGTTTTACAGTTTATTAGCACATAGTTCTTCATTGTAGTTTCTTATGACCTTTTGTATTTCAGTGCTATTGGTTGTAATGTCTCCTTTTTTATCTCTTTCAGTTTTTTCTCTTTTTTTCTTTGTTAGTCTGGCTAGATGTCTATCTGTTTTGTTTATCTTCTCAAAAAAAATCCCAAAATTTTGATTTGGTGATCTTTTGTATTTTTTTTCCAGTAAGAAACATGTTTTTATGTCAGTCACTTATGCTTTGTACCTCAGCCATTTCTACTTTCCACACAAGCCAATTATATCCATGGATCATGGGAAAACAGATATCTCTGGAGCTGCTCTGTAAAAGTTTAATTTTTCATGATAATTGGTCATTTGACCAATGCTTTTCTAAAATAACAATTGTCCTACTGTGCCTTGTCATTGTCACTCCTAATGAAACAATAATTGTAGTGCTATGGAGAGGTGCTCTCACAGTACAAAAACCCATAGCTCCAAGCTAACTGCCTCCTTCCCACATGCTCTTTGTGATATTATGTTCGTTTTATTGTTGTTTTTCTGTTAATGGATTTTTTAAATTTATTTTTAAGGAGTACAAATTTCATAAGTACAACTTTAGGAATAAAGTTATTCTTCCCACCATACCGCCCCTCCTCCTTCATCCCTCTCCTCTTGCCAGTCCCATTCTTCATTAAAAATCATTTTCAAATAACTTTGTACAGAGAAGACCAACTCTATACAAAGTGTACACACACACACATAAAATATCTGAGAATTGGTTTTATAGTAAACTCTGAATAATAAAACTCATTGAGGACAGAGGTCCTGCATGGGGAGTTAGTTCACAGTGACTCCTGTTGTTAATTTAATAATTAACAATCTTACATATGACATCAGTGACCACCCAAGGCTCTTGAAATGAGTTGCCTAGGCTATGGACACTTTTTGAGTCCACAAACTCCATCAGTATTTGGACAAGGCCATAAGCAAAGTGGAAGTTCTTGCCTCTCTTTAGAGAAAAGTACATCCTTCTTTGATGGCCACTTCTTTCTGCTGGGGTCTCACTCAGAGATCCTTCATGTAGAACATTTTTTGTTACAGTGTCTTGGCTTTCCATGCCTGAAATGCTCTCACAGGCTTTTCAGCCAGATTAGGAAGAGTTAAGGGATGATTCTGAGGTCAGAGTGTTATGTAAAGTGATTGTCATTCTATGAGTCTGCTGTGTGGACTACTTCCTATGCTGGAACAATCTCTCCTTTCTAATTCCATCTATTATTATTATTACCAGGCACTTGATCCTATGTATACGATCACTTTAACACTCAATCCTATCTATATGTACACTTTATCACTTAAGATGATCACTTTGTAACAATTAAGATAGCATTTTTACCACCAAGCTTAATGGGATTTGGAGTCCCATGACAAATTTTTAAACTGTATCCTTAGAAATAAGTCCATAGGAATGTATACAGAACTATAAAGCTTTACGGTGACATAATTCCTCCTCCCCCTCTTATTCCCACTCTTATTTTCTAAGATCTATTTTCAATTGACTTTATACACATATGATTAACTCTATATTAAAGAGTTCAAGGCTGGCGCCACGGCTCACTAGGCTAATCCTCTACCTGCGGCGACGGCACCCCAGGTTCTAGTCCCAGTTGGGGCACCAGATTCTGTCAGGGTTGCTCCTCTTCCAGTCCAACTCTCTGCTGTGGCCCAGGAAGGCAATGGAGGATGGCTCAGGTCCTTGGGCCCTGCACCCACATGGGAGACCAGGAGGAAGCACCTGGCTCCTGGCTTCAGATTGGCACAGTGCACTGGCCATAGCGGCCATTTGGGGGGGGAACCAACGGGAAGGAAGAACTTTCTCCCTGCCTCTCTCTCTCACTGTCTAAATCTGTCTGTCAAAAAAAAAAAAAAAAAAAAAAAAGAGTTCAACAAATAGAATGAAGAAAAAAAAAAAAGAAAATGAAACTATTCCTCAATAGTCAAGACAAAGGCAGCTCAAGTCATCCCTTCTTGAAGTCTCAATTCCACTTCTATAGATTTCATTTTAGGTGTTCTCTTAGTTCTCATGGATCAGGGAGAACATACAGTATTTGCCCCTTTGGGACTGGGTTAATTCACTCGGAATTTTGTTTTCCAGATTCATCCGTTTTGTTGCAAATGACCAGATTTCACTTTTTCTACCACTGTGTAGCATTCCATAGTGTACATATCCCATAATTTCTTTACCCAGTCTTCAGTTTATGGGCATTTTGGTTGATTCCATGTCTTAGCTTTTGTGAAATGAGCTGCAATAAGCATGGAGATAACTCTTTTGTTTACTGAGTTCATTTCCATTGGGTAAATTCCCAGGAGTATGATGACTGGGTCATATGTTAGGGTTATATTCAGATTTTTCAGGTATTTCTATACTGGCTTTCATAGTGGCTTTACTAGTTTACATTCCCACCAACGGTGGATTAGGGTTATCTTTTCCCCCACATCCTCGCTAGCATTTCTTGTTTATTGATACCTGTATGAAAGCCATTCTAACTGGGGTGAGGTTAAACCTCATTGTGGTTTTGGTTTGCAATTCCCTGACAGATAGTAATCCTGAACATTTTCTCATGTGTCCATTGGCCATTTGGATTTCCTTTTAAGAATGTCTATTTATGTCCTTGACCCAACTCTTTACTGGGTTATTTGTTTTGTTGTTGTGGAGTTTCTTGATCTCTTTGTAGATTCTGGTTTATTAATCCTTTATCAGTTGAATAGATTGCAAATAATTTCTCCCATTCTGTCAGTTGCCTCTTCACTTTCCTATTTCTTTTGCTTTACAGAAACTTTTCAATTTGATGAAATCCTGTTTATTAATTTTGGCTTTGACTTCTTGTGCCTCTGTGGCCTTTTCCAATAACTCTTTGCCTGTCCCAAAGTCTTGCAGGGTTTCCCCAATGTTCTCTAATAATCTGATAGTGTAAGGTTGTATATTTAGATATTTAATCCATGTTGAGTGGATTTTGGGGTAAGGTGTGAGGTAGGGGTCTTGTTTCATACTTATGCATGTGGAAATCCAGTTTTCCCGGAACCATCTGTTGAAGAGACTGTCCTTGCTCCAGGTCAAATATAAGTTGGTTGTAGATGTTTGGATTGATTTCTGGCATTTCCAGTCTGTTCCATGGATCTATCCATCTTTTTTTGCACCAGTTCTAGGCTGTTTTATTTATTTATTTATTTATTTGACAGGCAGAGTGGACAGTGAGAGAGAGAGACAGAGAGAAAGGTCTTCCTTTGCCGTTGGTTCACCCTCCAATGGCCGCTGCGGCCGGCGCACTGAGCTGATCCGATGGCAGGAGCCAGGTGCTTCTCCTGGTCTCCCATGGGGTGCAGGGCCCAAGTATTTGGGCCATCCTCCACTGCACACTGCACCCAGGCCACAGCAGAGAGCTGGCCTGGAAGAGGGGCAACCGGGACAGAATCCAGCGCCCCGACCGGGACTAGAACCCGGTGTGCCAGCGCTGCAAGGTGGAGGATTAGCCTAGTGAGCCGCGGTGCTGGCCCAGGCTGCTTTATTTCTACATCTAACTGAGTTGTAGTATGTCTTTTTTTGTCTTCTATTCCTTGCTTTTAAGTTTTGTAATTCTCATTGTAGAGATCTTTGACATCCTTGGTTAAATTTATTCCAAGGTGTTTGAAATTCTTTTTGTAGCTACTGTGAATGGGATTGATTTTAGAAGCTCAATCTCAGCCTTCGCATTGACTGTATATGCAAAGGCTACTGAATTTTGTGTACTGACTTAATAACCTGCTACTTTACCAAACTCTTCTATGAGTTCCAATAGTCTCTTAGTGGTCTTTTGGATCCCCTAGGGATAGTTTGACTTCCTCCTTCCCAATTTATATCCATTTGATTTCTGTTTTTTGCCTAATGGCTCTGGCTAAAATTTCCAGGACTATATTGAATAGCAATGGTGAGAGTGGGCATCCCTGTCAGGTACAAGATCTCAGGGGGAATGCTTCAACTCTTCCCCATTCAATAGGACTTTGTAGGTGGGTTTGTCATAAATTGCCTTGATTGTGTTAAGGAATGTTCCTTCTAGACCCTATTTGCTTAGAGTTTTCATCATGAAAAGGTGCTGTATTTTATCAAATTATTTCTCTATGTCTATTGAGATAATCATATGGTTTTTTTTCTGCAGTTTGTTAATGTGATGTATCACATGGATTGATTAGCAAATGTTGAGCCATCCCTTCATACCAGGGATAAATCCCACCTGGTCTGGGTGGATGATTTTTCTGATGTGTTGTTGAATTCGATTAGCCAGAATTTCATTGAGTATTTTTGTCTATGTTTATCAGGGAAATTGGTCTGTAATCCTCTTTCTGATGATTCCTTTTATTTCTGTGGTGTCTGCTATTACATTTCCTTTTTCATTTCTAATTTTATTGATTTGTGTCTTCTCTCTCCTTTTTGGTTAGCTGGGCCAATGGTGTGTCAATTTTATTTATTTATTTATTTTCAAAAAAACAGCTCTTCATTTTTCTGATATTTTGTATTGTTTTTTGGAAACAATTTTATTGAGTTCTTCTCTAATTTTAATTATTTTTTTTCTCCTACTAGTTTTGGGTTTGGTTTGCTGTTGTTTTTCTAGATCCTTGAGATGTAATGACAGCTCATTTATTTGGTGCCTTTCCAATTTCTTGATGAAGTACCAAGTGCTATAAACTTTCTCCTTAACACTGCTTTTGCTGTATCCCATAAGTTTGGATAGGTGGTGTTGTTGTCTTCATTTGTTTCCAGAAATTTTTTGATTTCTTCCATGACCCAATGTTCATTCAAGAGCGTGTTGTTCAGTCTCCATGTGTTTGTATATGTTCTACAGATTCCTGAGTTGCTGATTTCCAGCTTCATTCCATTGTGGTCTGAGAAGGTATATGGTATGATTTCAATATTTTTGAATTTTCTGAAATTTGCTTTATGGCCTAGCATGTGGGCAATCCTAGAGAAAGTTCCATGCACTGCTGAGAAGTATGTGTATTCTCCAACTGTAGGATGAGAAGTTCTGTAGATATCTGTTAGGTCCATTTGGTCTACAGTGTCAATTAAATCTAGTGTTGCCTTGCTTATTTTCTGTCTGGTTGAGCTACCATTGCTGAAAGTGTGGTACTGAAGTCCCCTATTTCTATTGTATTAGAGTCTAAGTCTCCCTTTAAATCTCTTACAATTTCTTTTAAATAGCCAGGTGCCCTGTAATTAGGTGCATATATGTTTATAATAGCTACATCTTCCTGTTGAATTAATCCCTTAATCATTATATAGTGCCTTTCTTTGTCTATTTTAATAGTTTTTTGTGTTAAAGTCTATTTTATCTGATATTAAGGTGGCTACACCAGCTCTTTTTTTGTTTCTGTTGGCATGGAATATCTTTTTCACGCTTTCACTTTTTTAAAAAGAATTTATTTGACAGAGTTAGACATTGAGAAAGACAGAGACAAAGAGAAAGGTCTTCCTTCCATTGGTTCACTCCCCAAATGGCCGCCACGCTGGTGCTGTGCTGATCCGAAGCCAGGAGCCAAGTACTTCTTCCTGGTCTCCCAAGCGGATGCAGGTGCCCAAGCACTTGGGCCATCCTCCATTGCCTTCCCAGGCCACAGCAGAGAGCTGGACTAGAAGAGGAGCCACTGGGACTAGAACCCAGTGGCCATATGGGATGCCTGCACTGCAGGTAGAAGACTAACCTAGTGAGCCACAGCGCCAGCTCCATGCTTTCACTTTTGGTCTGCATGTATCTGTTGGTGAGATGTTTCTTGTAGGCAGCCAATAGATGAGATTTGTCTTTTAATCCATTCAGCCAGTCTGTGTCTTTTAACTGGAGAGTTGAGGCCATTAACTTTCAAGGTGACTATTGATAAGTAATGACTTTGCCCTGCCATTTTTTCAAAAATATTCCTATTTTTCACTTGGAATTTCCTTTTAACTTTTATTGAGAGATTTTCTTCCTTTATCTTCTTTCGTAGTGATAACCATGTTTCTGTACTTTTTTTTTTTTTTTTTTTTTTTTTTGGACAGGCAGAGTGGACAATGAGAGAGAGAGACAGAGAGAAAGGTCTTTCTTTTGCAGTTGGTTCACCCACCAATGGCCGCCACGGCCAGCACGCTGCGCCGGCACACCATGCTGATCTGATGGCAGGAGCCAGGTACTTCTCCTGGTCTCCCATGGGGTGCAGGGCCCAAGTACTTGGGCCATCCTCCACTGCACTCCCTGGCCACAGCAGAGAGCTGACCTGGAAGAGGGGCAACCAGGACAGAATCTGGCACCCCAACTGGGACTAGAACCTGGAGTGCCGGCACCGCAAGGCGGAGGATTAGCCTAGTGAGCCGCAGCGCCGGCCATGTTTCTGTACTTCTGTGTGCAGTACATCCTTTGGCATCTTTTGTAGAGTTGGATAGGTGGTGACAAATTCTTTCAATTTCTGTTATGGAAGGTCTTTATTTCACCTTCATTCATAAATCAGAGCTTTGCAAGGTATAATATTTTGGGTTGACAATTTTTTTTCTCTTGGTACTTAGACTATATCTTGCCATTCTCTCCTAGCCTGTAGGGTTTCTGATGAGATGTCAACTGTGAGTCTTCCTGGAAATCCTCTGAAAGTAATCTGGCTCTCTTCAGTTCTTCAGGGTTAAGGGCACGCCCAAGTTGACACACCCAGGTTTGGTGTAGTAAATCTTTTTTTTTTTTTAATCAGAACGGAAATTTATTCTGCTCAGCTGAGCTCCCCTCCTCAAAAGAGACCAGTGCCTGAGTTCTAGCCCCAATGGGTATAATATACATCCGTTCTGTCCCAAAGACCACACAAAGGATCTGTTCAGTCCTCAGTGTAATTTCAGATTGCCCAGCAATGTCTCTCACCAGGTAACCAGGAAGCCCTGAGTATGTGGAGTCTCCCACTATGACAACCAAAAGTCCCAGCCACACCGTGAGTCCTCCCACACACTCTCAGTTTTTTCACAGTCCTGGCCCAGTCACAAGCTCCTAGCCTCCTGTTAGTTCTTACCACCAGAGCCATGAGTTTACATTCAGCTGGTTATTGAGCACAGACACGAACTGGTGCAGCTGTTATGTATGTCCAAAATGGCACCCACTCTATCAGCTTGTTACAGGATGCAGTAACAAAGAGAGAGAGAAATGTGTCCATCTTTTTTTTTCTCCTCTAGTTTGGCAGGTACACTATCCTCCATGGGGCTCCAAGCTGGGTTCCCTCTAGGCTCTTCCTGTGGTTTTATTGCCAGTGGCTTGGGCTGCTGTGGTCTGGTCTCACCTCACTTTCCAACATAGGTGCATAGGCCCTCCACTGCTGGAATTCCAAGTAGTGGACATCCACAGCCTCCATGTAGGTCCGCCACATCCCTCTAATTTCAGTAGAGTTTCCTCTGCCATTTTCTCCCTAACTCTTCCCTGAGACTGCACTCTCTCCACTTTTTTAAAGCTATCTTCTCCAGGACTAGCACAGTAAGCTCCCTCTCTCCTCTAACATCTTGGAACTCCCCTTCTATTATTTTTTTAGTTTGAATTTCATTTATTTCTGCCCTGATATTTATTATTTCTCTCCTCCTGGAAATTTAGGGTTACATTTGTTGTTTCTCTAGTCGTCAAGATGTATCATTAGATCTTTATTTGAGACATTTCTTTTTTTAATGTAAGCACTAAATGCTATAAACTTTCCTCTTAATATAACTTTAGCAGTATCCCATAAGTTTAGATATTATGTTTTCACTTTCATTTATTTCAAAAAAGTTTTTATTTCCTTTTTTATTTCTTCAATTTCCCATTAACTGTTCAGTTACTACTATTTAATTCACAAGTAACACTGTTTAATTCCCAAGTATTTATGAGTGTTATATTCTTTTTGTTTATTTCTAGTTTTATTCCTATATGGTTTGAGAGATACATGGTATGAGTTCAGTCGTTTTAAATTTGCTGAGACTTGACTGTGACTTAATATGTGGTCTGCCCTAGAAAATATTCCATGTAGCAATGAGAAGAATGTGTATTCTGAAGCTGTTGGGTGAAATGATCTGTGTCTGTTAAGTCCATTTGCTTTATAGTATGTTTCAACTCCAAGGTATCTTTATTGATTTCTGCCTAGATGATCTGTCCATTCATGAGAGTGCGGTGCTGAAGTCACACAAACCAACAGCCAATTTCAGATTGACTGGGGAAAAGCTGAAAACATTTCCCCTCAAATCTAGAAAAATACAAAGATGTCTACCTTCACCACTCTAATTCAACATAGTACTAGAAGTTTTAGCAAGAGCAATTAGGGAGGAGAAAGAAACAAAGGACATCAAAATTGGAAAAGATGAAGTCAAATTAACTATGTTTGCAGATGGCATGATGTTGTACATGGAAAAACCTAAACACTCTACCAAAAGGCAGTTAGAATTGATAAGCCAATTCAGTCAAGTTTCAGGTTGTAAAATAAACATATGAAAAACAGTTGCTTTTTGTATGCTAATAATGAATTCCAGAAAGAGAAATCAAGAAAGAAATCCCATTCAAAATAGCCACACACACACACACACACACACACAAACTATTTAGGAATAGATTTAACAAAAGAAGTGAAAGATCTCTACAAAAAAATTATAAAACACTGATGAAAGAAATCATCAAGGACACAAAAAAATGGAAAGATATTCTTTGCTCATGGATTAGAAGAATCAACATCATTAAGATGTCTATACTACCTAAAGCAGTCTACAAATGCAATGCAATCCCTTTCAAAATACCAAGAAATTCTTCACAGAATTAGAAGCAGAAATCCTAAAATTCATACGGAATCACAAAAGACCCAAAATAACCAAAGCAATTCTGAACCATAAAAATTAGTCTGGAAGCATCATAAAACCTGACTTGAAAGCATAATTCAAAGCTATAGTAATTAAAACATCATGGTACTGGCATTAAGACATTATACATGGATCAATGGAACAGAATAGAGTGCTCAGAAATTAACCCACGTACATAAAACCAGCTGATTTTTGACAAAAGTGCTCAGACCATACAGTGGATTCATAATATCTCTTCAACAAGTGGTGCTGGCAAAACTGGACGTATAAATTTAGGAGAATGAAATTAGATACATACCTCTGACAACATACAAAAATCAGTTCAAGATGTATCAAGGACCTAAATTTAAAACCTGAGGCTATGAAGCTGCTGGAAGAAAAAGTATGGGAAAACTACAAGACATTGGTGTAGGGAATGACTACTAGAACAAGACCCCCAAAGCACAAGCAACAAAAGCAAAACTCAACAAATGGTACTACATCAAACTCAAAAGTTTTTGCACAGCAAAGAAAATGATCAATAGAGTGAAGAGACATTCAACAGAATGGGAAAAATTATTTGCAAACCACCTATCCAAACAAAGGATTAATTCCTGAATATATCAGCAACTTATAAACCTGAACAACAAGAAAAAGTCCAGTTGAGGAATGGGCAAAACTTCAATAGCTCTCAAAAGAAGAAATACAAGTGGCAAACAAATACATGAAAAAAATGCTCAACATCACTGGCCATCACAAAATGCAAATCAAAACCACAATAAGATATCAGTTCACCACATCAAAATGGCTAAAATCAAAAGCACAGAGAATAACAAATCCTGGCAGGATGTGGACAAAGGGGGATACTTATACACCATTGGCAGGAATGTAAACTAGGCAGCCATTGTGGAAAACAGTGTGGAGATTTCTTTTTTTTAAGATTTATTTTGTTTACTCAAAAGTCAGAATTACAGTGAGGGAGGTAGGGAGGAAGGCAGAAAGGAAGGGAAGAAGGGAGGGAGGGAGAAGGAAGGAGAGAAAGAGAGAAAGAGAGAGAGAAAGAAAGAGAGATCCGTCTTCCATCTGCCAGTTCATTCCACAAATGACCACAATGGCCAAAGCTGGACCAGGCTGAAGCTAGAAGCCAGGATCCTCCCCCAGGTCTTCCATGTGGAAGTACGATCCCAAGCACTTAGGCCATCCTTCGCTGCCCTCCCAGGTGCACTAGCAGAGAGCCGGATCGGAAGGGGAGTAGCCAGGACTCGAACTGGAACCCATGTGGGATGGCAGCATTGCCTGCAGCAGCATTACCTGCTACACCACAACACCTGCCCCATGGAGATTTCTTAAAAATCTAGAAATAAACTTGCCATATGAATTGGCAATCTCATTACTGGGTAAATACCCAAAAGAGTTAAACACAATGTATGAGAGATACCTGCACCACCAGGTTTACATTAGCACTATTCACAGTAGCCAAAATTTGCAATCAACCAAGGTGATTGCAGATAAACAGATAAACAGCTGAACAGATAAACAAAATGTGGGGTGTGTGTGTGTGTTTGTATACATATGTGTGTATATATATGCATACACACACACATACACACAATGAAATATTATTCAGCTATTTTTTAAAAAGCATGAAATTCTACCATTGAAGCAAAATGGACACAACTGGAGGTCATCGTGTTGAGTGAAATAAGCCAGACCCATAAAGACAAAGCCACATATTCTCCCTTATATGTGGGAGCTAAAATTTAAAAACAAAACAAAAAAGAAAGGAATGTCTGTGTCTATCAGTATTGTTGCAAATATATTTTGTAAAACTTTGTTTTATGACTTTGTGAAAACAGTGGTAAAGAGTGTTATACTACTATAGTTTTAATGATTGCGATTACTTTAAAATTCACTGTATATAGGTGAAATGGTCATTTCCCAATCAATTAATGTTTATAGTCATTGTATTCTTATTAAACTACAGTCTATTTGATTGCTAAAATTCTTATTCAGTAAAGTATTAAGCCTTTTTACTGTAATGTAAATTTAAAATATGTTATCTAAAAAACAGGGAAAAGGAAGGGAGGTGGAGAGAAGTGGAAGGATGGAGGGAGAGAGGAAGGGACTATCATTCAGTTCTAAGAAATGTACTTACAAATCACATTGAATCTTTTAAAAGCTAATTAAAAATTAAAATATATATATATATATATTGTGCATTGTATCTTGTTTCCCCAAGAATCTGAGATCTGATGACAGGAAACTGGTTTTTTCCAGATGATATTTTGTATCATACAGTAGATAATACAATGATAGATGATGCAATGTAAGACAAAAATCAAAAAGACTTGAAACATATTTAATGAGTTTATATGACAAGAGATTGACTTAAAGGTGTTTAAAAAGTTATATTATTAATTTGTCCTTGGTGATATATCAAAGAAGAAAGAATCAAGGAATAGAAATACTGTTTCTTTAGCTTTTAAATGAAGTATAGTCACTTCCTCTCTCATCCTGTTTTAATTTTTATTGTTTAGCTTTAATCCTAATGCTCTGCTTACCAGAAATGCATGTTTAGCAATTTAGACTACCCCTAAAAAGTATATTTAAAGGCATTATTCAGTTAGTAAGTTATTTAATAAATATATAAATTTTCAAAGATCAAATTGACAGATAAAGTGAAGAAACATCATTTGGAAGCTCACAAAATCAACAGATGATGAATAACAGCAACATACCAAAAGTAATCTGTAATAAGAAAGCTTTTGTAATTTTTTTTTTCAACAAAGGAACTCACCACATCCAATTAAGATCATAGTATTTCTTTAACACAATGCACATAATTATGGATTTGATGCTAAAGAAAGCTGTTGCCAAGTCAATCATATTGTAATAATATCCTGAGATTGGGATATATTGAAAATATTCATAATCCCGCACAGATTCTAAAACCAGGGAGCCAAGAATCAATAAATTAACAGCTTGTATTCAGCTGTTTCCAGAAGAGGATGCTTCATCTAACCCTCATAATGTGTGTCACTAAGGCTGAGATATGTGCAGATGGAAAATTACTGGTTATGGAAGCCTTTTGAGTTCACCAATTCTGATCATATTTAGACAAGGTTGTAGTCAAAGTGGAAGTTCTCTCCTCCCTTCAGAGAAAGGTACCTCCTTCTTTGATGACCTGTTCTTTTCACTGGGATCTCACTCGCGGAGATCTTTCATGGGTTGTTTTTTTGGTTTTGTTTTGTTTTGTTTTGTTTTGTTTTTGCTCAAAAGGCTTCCATAGCCTTGGCAACTCATGACAAGAGCCTAGGGTGATTACTGATGCCATAAACAAGAGTGTCAATTTGTTAAGTCAACAATAGGAGTCACTGTGCACTTACTCCTCATGTAGGATCTCTGTCCTTAATGTGCTGTACATTAAGACTTAATGCTATAATGAGTACTCAAACAGTATATTTCGCTTTGTGTTTCTATGTGGGTGCAAACTGTTGAAATATTTACTTAATGTATGCTAAACTGATCTTCTGTATATAAAGAGAATTGAAAATGAATCTTGATGTGAATGGAAGGGGGGAGGGAGAGGGAAAGGGGAGGGTTGCGGGTGGGAGGGAAGTTATGGGGGGGGGAGGCATTGTAATCCATAAGCTGTACTTCGGAAATTTATATTCATTAAATAAAAGTTAAAAAAATAAAAAAAGAAAATTACTGGTGTGTCCACTACTCTAGGTAGTTGGAAGAATCCCCCAAGAATATGGATGATCTTTGCACAGTTTTGACATTTGCCAATCAACACTGCATTCTCCAATTTGATTTCCTAAATGGGACTGGCCAATGGAGTAGAGATGGGAGCCTCTGTGAGCATTTGGTCTGTAGACTATCAGGTAGGATTTAGAGTCCTGTGTGTATTCATAATATGTTATCTTGTGAAAATCAGCTTCTTTTGTATCTGCTAATATTTTGTCAACACTGACACTCAGCTCGTCTGTGAGAAAAATGATAAAACCGTGTCCTTTACTTCATAGTTTGAGTCGGGTCTCAGAATCAAGAATGACCCACCAAGATATGTCAAACCTGTAGGATCTAGTGTGGACCCTAGCCATTAGGGTTCCTTCTTGCTGACTAGCTCTTCAAATACAACATATAGCCTTATATGAAGAGATCATTTGTAAAAACTGTTAGCAAAGGATAATGTTCCTCAAACAATAGACGTCTTACTTCCTTCTTAAACTCCTACAATGCTGAACTTGTATGCCTTACTTTGTCTTAAGATCACAGGGAAATTATCTTCTTCTGTCTGGAATTCCATTTCCCTTTTCAGGGCCAGGTTGATTTTTACACACCAGTTGCAATGAGGTTTCTTTGACCTATTTGTCCAACACACACACTCCTGGATTTGGTACTCTTACCAGGGATTTTCAGAAAAATTCTTGCTACTGCAACTGCATACTGTTTTTAAATGATCCTTGTTTCAATCTGTTAACTGCAATGTTCCATTATAGAAATTCAGGCCTTATTCATCCTTAAATTATTAGCAACTTGTATTGTATTAAAATCCAGGAAGCCCTTAATATTTTTTACTATAAAATACTTTGGTATTTTTATTAAAGTACGAGACAATATACTTGCCCATGCAAGCATATTAACAGACATTAGAATTAAATTTTGACTAAAGCTCAATCTTCCTAACATTTACAAAAAGATGACCCTTCTAAAAATGTGGTGATTCTAAGTATATTTTAAAATGTATATTTTATATTACACTTATATAGTACTTGCTCAGCTACTAAGTGTTTTATAATTATTAACTCGAATTATCCTTACATCAAACCTATAAAAGAGGTGATTTTTCCTATCACCAGTACCACTGGGGACATGGAAATAAAGATAAATTATTTAACTTGACCAGCATGGTTCAGTCAGTGAGAGGAAGAACCAGGTCTTGAATCCAGGCAACCTGGCTCAGAGCCCTCTGTGATCCAGGCCTAATGGATCTGCCAGGAAGTCTTCATCCACAAAGTGAGTGGGCATATTTGAACACAGGAGCCTTGATGTATAAGTCATTTCCTCCCTTTTCCCCTTGTCTAACTTTCTTAACCAGATGTCTTTTAAACTTTACACTTTAGACAAGTATTTTATTGAATATTTTCCTCCGTGGAGTCTGGCCTATTTTACAAAAAGGAGACATGAAAAACAAAACAAAAACAAGAACTCAGTAATCCTCACAAAATCCACTGAGGAATATACATGTTAAGAAAAGGAAATGTTTTAAAATGGGTATTAGCTAAATTCTTACCCCCTTAGGATATGACTGAGTAATGATTTCATCTACCCTGACATAGAAAAATAAAAGCCTTTAAGCCTTGGAAAGGATGCAAACAGATCTAAAGGCTCTCTGTGAAAACCTTCCATTTCCATTTTTTTGAAGTTCAAATCCTGCTACGATTAACTGCAACTGACCTTGAGTTTCCACTCTGCTTAGGGAGACGTATGCTATCATAGAAACCAGAAATCAAATGCATTAGACTCTGTTTGACTCAACAGTTTAATTGCATCTAGAAGAAACTATCTGTAGACTCATCAGGCCTGAAAACCTTTCAACAGAAGTATCTTTGTAAAAACAAGTGAGGCTCCTTTGCTAGCAGGGCCATCAAGTCATAAAGGAGAGAGGAAAAGAAAAATAGTAAAAAGAGAAGCTGCCAGGACTAACTGAAAGCTGTGTATAATAAAAGGAATATTGCCGATTAAACTGTTACATTTTATCTTATTTTTATTTTAAATATTTATTTATTTATTTGGAAGTAAGAGTGGCACAAGGAGGAGAGGTAGAGACAGAGGTCTTCCATTCGCTGGTTCACTCCCCAGATGGTCGCAATGGCCAGAGCAGCGCAGATCTGAAGCCAGGAGCCAGGAGCTTCTTCCAGGTCTCCCACGTGGGTGCAGGGGTCCAAGGACTTGGGCCATCTTCTACTGCTATCTACCAGGGCATAGCAGAGAGCTGCATCGGAAAAGGGGCAGCCAGGACTAGAACAAGTGCTCCTATGGGCATCCCAGGCCAGGGCTTTAACCCGCTGCACCACAGTGCCAGCCCCAAACTGTTACATTTTTAAAAGGATAAATACAGGTCAAAGAAAATATGTCTCAATACAGTTTAGAAAATTGATTAAGAAGAACTCTTAGAAGATTAACTTAGAAAATGTCTTTAGCAAATGTATAAAGACAAAAGTGTATATACAAATAAGATCTTATTTTATCTATCAGAAAATAATGAAACCTCTGTCTTGAAAAAAAAAACTTTGGACAGCTCTTTTCTTTGACCTAGAGTAGTATCCTCACTGCATCCACTGGACAGCATTCAGCTGAGAACTGTAAGGGAATATTTGCATATGTCTAGAACTCTCTATGTATAGTACTCTTTACTGAGCATTTTAACTGCCTTGGTCTCCTCAAATTAGAAAGTCTGCTGGGCTCCACTTTGTTTCTCCTTCCGTAATCCATAACCTAGAATTTCTCTCAATGCAGTATACTGAGGCAAACATAAGATAGTCTCATTCATTTCCAGTATCTTGAAAATCATTGTTTTGTATGTTTTACCTTTTTTGGAAGAAATAGGGGGAGGTCCAATGTTGAAGATAAATATGTTCTTAACAATCCCAACTTTGTAAAGAAGTCCCTACCAATGATCTTTTGTCATAAGAATTACCCTGTTTTTCAGTGGACAGGGGCATATTTGGGCATCCGACTTCCTCATTGTACATTTCTTACTAAAAACACAATGTTCCAAGTTAATCTCCTGAAGACTCATCCTGATCAATTTTCTTTATTTTCTTTTAATCATTTGAGAAGCAAAAAGAGAAAGAACTCCCAGTGAACCAGCTGCTGGTTCACTCCACAAATGCTTGAAACTGCTGGGCCTGGACTGGAGCCAAAGCTCAGAGCCAGGAGCACAGTCCAGTATTCCACATGGCTAGTAGGAACCCAATTACTTGGGTTATCACCACTGCTTCTATGGCTCTGCACTGATGGGGGGCTGTAGTCAGGAACCAGAGCCAAGTATCTGATGTGGGACATGAACATCTACCTACTAGGCTAAATACCTTCTTTTCTGATTGGTTTTATAAACACTTCTCATTAAGTTGAGGAATTAACTCAAAGTGGATCATAGACATAAATGCAAAATGTATGCTTTTAAAACTTCTAAAAGAAACCATGAAAAAAATCTAGGAAAGCCAAATTCCTAAAACTAAAATTAATAAATTGGATATCATCATAATTTGAAACTACTCTTCCAGAAACTCTATTAAGAAAATTAAAAGATAAACCACACACTAGGAGAAAATATATTGGAATTATGTATCTGATAAAGAAGTTGTATTCAAAATCATAAAGAAGTCCCAGCACCTAATATGATAAACCACTGAATAAAAAATATTTGCAAACTATGCAACTGATAAAAAACTAATCTAAACGAGCTTAACTCAACAACAACAAAACAAACAATCCAGTTATGAAATGGGTAAGGTCAAGAACAGACATTTTTAAAATAATCAAATTCAAATGACCAACAAACACATGAAAAATGTTCAGGATCATTAGCCATCAGGGAAATGCAAATAAAAACCACAGTAAGATTTCACCTCACCCCAACCAGAATGGCTATCATCCAAAAATCTAAAAATCAGGGACCAGCACTGTGGCTTAGTGGGTAGAACTACCGCCTCCATTACCCACATCCCACATGAGCGCTGGTTCATGTCTCAGCTGCTCCACTTCCGATCTAGCTCTCTGCTATGACCTGGGAAAGCGGTGGAAGATGGCCCAAGTCCTTGGGGCCCTGCACCCGCAAGGGAAGACCCAGAGGAAGCTCCTGGCTCCTGGCTTTGGATCAGCGCAGCTCTGGCCATTGTGGCCAACTGGGGAGTGAACCAGCAGATGAAAGACCTCTCTCTCTCTCTTTGCCTCTCCTTCTCTTTATGTGTAACTCTGACTTTCAAACAAATAAATAAATCTTTAAAAAAAATCTAAAAAAAATAAATGCTGGTGATAAATAAATTCTCATTGTTGGTAGGAATGTAAACTAGTACAACCATTATAAAAAATACTATGCAGATTCTTCAGAAATCTGAAAATAGTTCCACCAAATGACCCAGCTATTTTACTTATGAAATAGTTTACTGCTGTTCAATTCACAATAGCTAAGATACAGAATTAACCCAGATGTCCATCAACTGATAACTGGATAAAGAAAATGTGGTATATATACACTATGGAATATTTTGCAGCCATAAAAAGAAAGAAATCCTGTTTTTTGTAAAAAACAAATGCAAGTGGGAAACCATTATACTCAGTAAAATAAGCCAGTCTGAAAAAAGATAAATACCATGTGTTCTCCGAAATGTGGCAGTTATTAGAGAACACACAAAAAATGTATAGCAATGAAGCAAACATCTTGTGATACAATTGTTGTTTTTAGCCCTTGTTTATACTTCTGTGGAACTTCGGTCTTCCTACTTTTTACTTGTTTAATATTATGGTTAGTGTTGAATATTATGGAATATTAAGCCTTTGATTATAGAAAATTAAAATCATATCCTTGCAAAAATTAGTGAAAAGAAAAGAAGGCAAGAAAGTAAGGCTACTGGAAGGGTGGGAGGGAAGTACAGTTATCTTCTTAGAACTGTACCTATTAAAATCATAAAATCTGTTCTCTTTATATTAACAAAATTTTTTTAATTTAAAAAATAAAACAAAACTGCACATAAGGAAAACAACTGCAGTATAAATTTCTAATTTTCAGCAATTATGCGTCAACATATATGTGTTAAACTATCCAGAGAACTATAAAGATTTCATAATGTAGATAGATAAAATATTTCTATTTCATCTCAAAAGGTGGAGAAGCTCAAGGCAACATTAAATTAAAGGATTTTTCAAAAGCCACAGGATCTCAAATTGGACGAAAAATTTTGTCTTTCAAATTATGCCTACTCATGGGTGTTTGCATTCGCCTCTACAATCCTCTCAAAAGCTTGGCAGATCTCTGCTGGAGGAAGCCTTCATACTAAAGAACTTGATACACCCAAGAGAAAAGGTTTTCATCTTTGCGAAGCACAGACACTTAGGAAGGCCAAACGTGAACTCTCTGTAGTTCCCGTCCACAACATAACATTAATTTATCAGAAGACATCTATGTCAATGTCCAGATATCCTGACTTCCATTTTATCACGCATATTTACTCTACAAGTATGCTGTACAATTATTATGTTGTCTAGGCCAATCCAGGTCTTAGAGTTCCAGTTCTCCCTCAGATACACATTCTGCAAAAGCAGGGACAGGACTCATCACATTCTCCATTCTATGCTCAGAGACCAACGTCATGCCTAGCAATCAAGCATTCAATAATTCTGACCCAAACTTATAATTTTAAAATACAAAGTAACCATATATAAATCATCTAAGCAATTTTCCAACATCTCTACTCCATAATTATACTTATTATGTGTGGATGTTCTGAAGAGATGAATACCCCGTGTTACACATGACAGCTAAGCAAAACGTGGGTAAGTGCTAAGGTGGGTAAGTCAGGGTTCTCACTGATATACCTAAAAATGAGCCTGAAACTTGCCACGTGGAATGAAATGAACATTATTTCCAACCCTTGTGACAGTGTATAGAATCCAAGTTATTAGATGCTTTAAATTTCAGATGTTTTATTTGGAACTGTATGGTAACAAGGACATCATGGCAAAAGTCAACATGTGCTCCTGAAAATGATTTCTGAATTAGTAAACAGCAATAACGTCCATTTATATAGAGAGAAACAACATGTTGCAGTAACAAAAAAAAAAATAAAACAAAGAGAACAAAATTTTAGAAATCAGAAGACCTATATCCCAGTGTCCCTCATTTTAGCTGTGGCCAACTCATTCAATAACTTCACTTTGCTTAGCAAAGAGGATTTTAATTCCTGCTATGCATTCTTCAGAGAATGGATATGAAAATGGCTGTGAAACTCTGAAGTGAGAGGAAGAGGTATTAAATTGCTGGAAAATTGATTATCCATGTTTATTATACTATATAAGATAATTCTTTGATAATCAGAATACTCACTTCCCTGTGAAATAGCAAGTTTGTTCTATTTTTTCATGCCATCAGTTTTACAAATGGCTGTCATTACTCAATGTGGCAAAGCTCATGTCTTAAATACCAGACTGAGTAGTTTCTGCAAAGGAAGTGCAGAACACTCTTTGCTTGTAATAAGCACTTAGTAAGTATGTTTTTTTGAAGAGACACTCTCAGACATCCTCAAATTATCATTTAGGAGAAAATTAGCTCTTTGGCAACTTCTATAATTTATCTATCTCTTCATTTATTTTTTATTTAAAATTTAACATGCATAGCTCATTAAATTGGTGATTCTTAAATAACTTGGATTCTGGTCCACCACTGGGAATTTGCTGTGAGTGAGAAAAACCTATATCCAATAAAGAGCACATATGCACACACATTTGAAATTCTGCCTACAGTATCAGTAAATTCACAGATTTTGCATGGCCTACAAATTGATCTACAGTCCACAGACTCCAGTTTAAAAGAAACTTTTAAAATTTGAATGTGAATTCTTAAATAGCACAAATAAAAGTCATAGAATAAATCAAGTCTTTTTTTTCAGTTTTGTTTTTTTAAACAACTGTTCTTTACTTTTGCTAATTCATAGCTATTATTCTGACTATAATGGTTTATCCAGCAAACAAATAAATAGGAAGTCATTATTCATTATGAGATAGCATTTACTGAGTTGAAAACAGTAATGAGGTGGAAAATTAATTAAATGTGGCTGAAATTATAAATTATTTAACATTACCTAAAAATTCACATATTGAATAGACATTGTAGGGTGGAGATGGGTACCTTTCTAAAAGTCCTTTATCTTTTGCAGAAATACCTCTGTAAATCGAAACACTGTAACTCACATATTCCAGGAGTTTAGAACAAAGTCTTCCACTCAATTCCCTTATGTTGTGTGATATAAATTAAATCTGGTAAGCGTATTTATGAAGGTTTTTTGGACCTCAGGCTCACTTTGCCAGGACCTGCCATGAATCTGAAATTTTTCTACCAAGGTGCTGATTAAATTTTTGCCTATACACAACAAATCCAGGGTGCACTGTGTAGTTTTCCCTGAAATTAAAGGCATAATTTTAATGGAAAAAAGTGTTCCTCAACTTGTTCCATAAAAGTATAATCAACAGCATATATGAGACCTTTCCAGGATTAATTAGATAATTACACCACATATATCTATTTGGTTTTGTTTCTTGTTTCAGGAAAACAACTGCATGAAAAGTGGATTCTTCTCTTTTTGATAGGGAGACCGAGAGAGAGAGATTGACAAACACGCACACAGCTCTGGTTTACTCTGCCAGTTTACTCTCCAAAAACCCACAAAGGCTGGGACTGAGCTAGACTGAAGCTGAGAGCCAGGAACTCAATCCAGGATTTCTACATGGGTGGCAGGAACCCAATGACTTGAGCCATCACTGCAGTCTCTCAGGGTGTGCATTAGCAGGAAGAAAGAGCTGAGAGCCAGAGCTGGGTATCAAACCCAGGTATTCCCATATGGGATGCCAGTGTCTTAACTGGTAGGCTAAGCATCCGCTCCAAAAAACAGATTCTTTACATGATCAATTTCTTTTATAGTTCTCTTCAGCTAAGATATTTCACAGTGAACTACAACCAATTTTTTTTTCCATTTGGAAAGAGCTTTTATACATGCCCCACTAGAAAAATTCATTTTGAGCTAAAAATTGATATCCGCTTATGTTATAACAGATTGTGTAATCACTAGATCTAAAATACATTTAGGAGACAAGTATCCACAGCCCACAGACACTCTTGGAGATTTTTTTTCTAGGGAATTAGTCCTCATTTTCACCCTTCACAATGCTTGAAAATTTTTTCCAATACTTTTTCTTCACAGAAACTAAACCTGACCAAAATTTTTCCTCATAACACTGTATAACTAAAATATATTCCATTTTAACCCTAGAGCCTAGGGCTATAATGCAAAATGCTAGCACTATATGTTAGAAAGTACTCAGCTTTCTGTCTTTGGTGAAAATAAAGAAAAAGTTGAACTAAGAATTTGGCAGTCTATGAGATTTGACATCCAAATATTTTAAAAATATTTTAACTTGTAGTAGAAACGTACACTCTCTCATAAACCCCATCCCCACCCCATTCCCTAATGCCAAATATGTGATGTTCGTTCTATTTCCAGCCTGCTTAGAGACACATTAGCCTTAAGAGCAAGAAGCAGCCTTCTGCAAGTGGAAAGGAGGGTCTTCCTGCAGGCTACATTAAGACATTGATTAAGACATTGAGCTTTGTCTCTCCAAAGTATAGATGATCTCTGCTTCAGTACAATTAAGGAAACCTGAGGAAAGTGAGAGAAGAAGTGACTTTCAATGCCCCATCCTGTGTTTAAGTAATTAGTTCTGAAAACCACAAACATAGGATTCCAATTCTTGTATTTGTGTGGGAAGGGGCAAACAAACATCAAAATCTTTAAAAGGTCCAGGCAACTGTTGGGAGACAGGAAAGGAGAAGTTGGAACATTCATGCCTTGTCTGCTCTACTGAGCCTCAGAAGATATCCCAGATTGGAAAAGATCCTGGCTATGGATCATAGGGAGCCAAGCCTTTTGGTCCATGGAGAAATAATCATAAGGCTCCGCACGGTGAAGAGACTCCCAGGGGTAGGCTAGGTCTGGCAGGAAGTGCCTGGGAACAGCATAGCCTCTGTAAGGGAGTTTCCCACATTCCGGGCTCAGAGATGAGCTTCTCCTTCAGAAAGACACTGGCCGCCTGGAAACTCCAGGCTATTTTTCCAGCATCTTCCCTTCTCTCCCTCCCTCACCGTCTTCTCTTTGAGTACTCTCACTTCTGGCCATATCCCACTTGGTCTTTGTTCCCTGGCAGCAAAAGGTATCACTATAGTCAATACATCTCAGTATTTTGTATCACTGTTATTTTTTCTAATTAGTTGTATTGATAAGGCACTAAACCGAATCAAATGAGCTACTGTTTTCCTTGGTGTGCTCCCATTGCTAACAGTTACAGTTTTCATGTAGTACCCATTAGTCTCCGGGGAAATTGGCATGTGGAGGAGCAGAATGCACCACCTGTTAGGAAAGGTGTTTGCCTTATACCTGATTTCTGACTTCCCACAGCAGTTCTCACATGATGATGATTCACAGAAGTGGTGAGGAAACCATGCTAATTAACAAGGGTATAATTTCCTAGCTCTGTGCCAGTGTGATCCATGCTGTACACTACTGCAGGGGGGAAAAGGCTAAGTGATAAGCAGTATTTCACATTGCATGGTAAATTTCATATTTTTGACATTAAGTCAACATACCAACAATAGAAAGGAGAATGTGCCAAATATGGTCAAAGAGCCAGCAGTGGTTTGAGGATTACAAAGCACCCCAGATTAGAGGACATTATCCAAATATCAGCCTAAGCAGGAGGTATAAATAGGTAGGTCACGGAGGCTCTATAAGATTCCAGAAAGCTTTGAATCACAAGTGCTGATGTTGAGAAAATGATTGCTTTGAATTTGAAACAAACTCAGTGAATCATAATAAGCAACCAGAGGGGCCAGTGGTGAGGTCCTGAAAGTGTGGTTAGAACTCTGGTAGGCAGCAAGCAATACCTCCCCTCCATGCTTTGGGGAGGAGGGCACCTCCCAGTCCCACCTAGGGAAATCTGCCAGGTGCCCAGGGTCCCAGAGTGGGCAGGTAAAAATGCAATCCTTTCTTCTGGAGAATTCTAAAATGCCCTGTTTTTTTCTCTTTAAAATGTAATTTACTGATATTTTATTTTTATCCAATAATATTTTAATAGGCATATAAAATTATATGTATTTAGGGGAACCATATAATGTTTCAATACATGTATATATTGTGTAATGTCTCATCAGGATAAATATATCTATCTCCTCAAACGTTTAAAATTTCATTACAGTGAAAAAAACTGTAGCCCTAGCATCTAGCTTTTTTTTTAATAGAGATATAGTACAATAGCATTATCAATAACCACCCTACTGTGAAACAGAACCCTAGAACTTCTTACTTCCATCTAACCACAGCTTATTATCTGCTAATCAACCTTTCCTATCCTCATCCTTCAACTTTCCTTCCTCAGTTTCTGGATGCCACCATCATACTTTTAACTTCTACAAGACTCTCTTTTTTGAAAGTCTACATGTGAATGAGATTATGCAATACTTATCTTTCTTAATTCACTTAAGATAATGGCCTGCAGTTCCATCCATATTTTTGAGAATGACAAGATTTAATCCTTTTTAAAGACTGAGTAGGGGCCGGTGCTGTGGTGTAGCTGGCAATGCCACAGCCTGCAGTGCTGACATCCCATATGGGCATGGGTTTGAGTCCACATCTGATCCAGCTCTCTGCTATGGCTTGGGAAAGCAGTGGAAAATGATCCAAGTCCTTGAGCCCTTGTGCCCATGTGGGAGACCTAGAAGAAGCTCCTGGCTTCAGATCAGCCCAGCTCTGGCCATTGCAGCCATTGGGGAGTGAACCAGTGGATGGAAGACCTCTCTCTCTCTCTCTCTCTCTCTCTCTCTCTTTCTGCCTCCCTGTAACTCTGCCTTTCAAATAAATCAATCAATAATAAAAAAAAAAAGACTGAGTAGTACTCCACTGAGTATATGGACCACATTTTCTTTTCTGTTCATCATTGGACAGATACTCGTTTCCATTTCTTGATCATGGTGATTAGTGTTGCAATAAACTTAGGAGTACAGATGCCTCTTCAGTAGACCGATTTCATGCCCCTTGGATATACACCCATGCCAGATTATGCTGTTGTTCTATGTTTAGTTTTTTGAGGCACTCCCAAATTCTTTTCCACAACAGTTGTACTATTTACACTCCTCAGTGTACAAGCATTTCCCTTTCTCCACATCATTGTCCACATTTGTCATCTTTCATCATTCTTATAATGGTCTAACTGGAGTGAGGTGATATCTCATTACAGTTTTGATTTATATTCCCCAATGATTAGTGAGCATTTTTCCATATATCTGTTGGCCACATGTATGTCTATCCTTTGAGAAATGTCTATTTAGATCTAATGCCCAACTTTAATTGGATTTTTTGCTTTTTAACACTGAGTTGTTTGAGTTTTTTATAGATTTTGGTTATTAGTACCTCATCAGATCTATAATTTGAAAATATTTTCTCCTATTCTGTAGTTTATCGCTTTACTCTTGAGTCATTTCTTTGCTGTGCAAAAGCTCTTTAGTTTGATGAAATCCTATTTTCCATTTTTGCTTTTGTTTTTGTTTACTGTGATTTTTATCTCATATCAAAAAAAAATCCTTACCCATTTTAATGTTCTGAAGAGTTTCCTTTTTTTTTTTTTTTTTGACAGGCAGAGTTAGCGAGAGAGAGACAGAGAGAAAGGTCTTCCTTTTGCTGTTGGTTCACCCACCAATGGCTGCTGCGGCCAGCGTGCTGTGGCCGGCGCACCGCGCTGATCAGAAGCCAGGAGCCAGGTGCTTCTCCTGGTCTCCCATGGGGTGCAGGGCCCAAGCACTTGGGCCATCCTCCACTGCACTCCCTGGCCATAGCAGAGAGCTGGACTGGAAGAGGGGCAACCGGGACAGAATGCAGCGCCTCAACCAGGACTAGAACCCAGTGTGCCGGCGCCGCAGGCAGAGGATTAGCCTAGTGAGCCGCAGCACCGGCCTCCTTACTTTGTATTCTAGTAGTTTCAAAGTTTTATTTCTTACATTTAGGTCTTTAATTCATTTAGAGTTGATTTTTTTTTTATTTTTTTTTTATCTTTTATTTAATGAATATAAATTTCCAAAGTACGTCTCATGGGTTACAATGGCTTTCCCCCCCATACCGTCCCTCCCACCCACCACCCTCCCCTTTCCCACTCCCTCTCCCCTTCCATTCACATCAAGATTCATTTTCGATTATCTTAGTATACAGAAGATCAGCTTAGTATACCTTAAGTAAGGATTTCAACAGTTTGTTCCCACACAGAAACATAAAGTGAAAAATAATAGATGATTTTTTTTTAAATGATGATGAAATCAGATCAGACCTATTGTCATGTTTAATCCCAGTGAGAGTCAAGTTGGGAATTGATAATTTCTTTTTTTTTTTTTTTTTTTAACAGGAGATCAGTTTAGTGTACATTAAGTAAAGATTTCAACAGTTTGCACCCCCATAGAAACACAAAGTGAAATATACTGTTTGAGTACTCGTTATAGCATTAAGCCTCAGTGTACAGCACATTAAGGACAGAGATCCTACATGAGGAGTAAGTGCACAGTGACTCCTGTTGTTGACTTTACCAATTGACACTCCTGTTTATGGCATCAGTAATCTCCCTATGCACCAGTCATGAGTTTCCAAGGCTATGGAAGCCCCTTGAGTTCTCCGACTCTTATCTTGTTTAGACAAGGTCATAGTCAAAGTGGAGGTTCTCTCCTCCCTTCAGAGAAAGGCACCTCCCTCTTTGAAGACCTGTTCTTTCCACTGGGATCTCACTCACAGAGATCTTTTTGCCAGAGTGTCTTGGCTTTCCATGCCTGAAATACTCTCATGGGCTTTTCAGCCAGATCCGAGTGCCTTTAGGGCTGATTCTGAGGCCAGAGTGCTATTTAGGACATCCGCCATTCTATGAGTCTGCTGAGTATCTCACTTCCCATGTTGGATCACTCTCCCCTTTATTTATTCTATCGGTTAGTGTTAGCAGATACTAGACTTGTTTATGTGCTCCCTTTGACTCTTAGTCCTTTCATTATGATCAATTGTGAACTGAAATTGATCACTTGGACTAGTGAGATGGCATTGGCACATGCCACCTTGATGGGATTGAATTGGAATCCCCTAGTATGTTTCCAACTCTACCAATTGGGGCAAGTCAGCCCGAGCATGCCCCAAATTATACATCTCTTCCCTCTCTTATTCCCACTCTTATGTTTAACAGGGATCACATTTCAGTTAATTTTCAACACTTAAGAATAACTGTGTGATAATTACAGAATTAAACCAGTCATATCAAGTAGAACAGACCAAAAAAAATACTATGAGGGATAATGTATTAAGTTGTCCATTAGCAGTCAGGGCTATGCTGATCAAGTCACCATTTCTCATAGTGTCCATTTCACTTCAGGAGGTTTCCTTTTTGGTGTTCAGTCAGTTGTCACCGATCAGGGAGAACATATGGTATTTGTCCCTTTGGGACTGGCTTACTTCACTCAGCATGATGTGTTCCAGATTCCTCCATTTTGTTGCAAATGACTGGATTTCGTTGTTTCTTACTGCGGTATAGTATTCTAAAGAATACATATCCCATAATTTCTTTATCCAGTCTACCATTGATGGGCATTTAGGTTGGTTCCAGGTCTTGGCTATTGTGAATTGTGCTGCAATAAACATTAGGGTGCAGACCGCTTTTTTCTTTATCAATTTAAACTCCTTTGGGTAAATTCCAAGGAGTGGGATGGCTGGGTCGAACGGTAGGGTTATATTCAGGTTTCTGAGGAATCTCCAGACTGATTTCCATAGTGGCTTAACCAGTTTGCATTCCCACCAACAGTGGGTTAGTGTCCCTTTTTCCCCACATCCTCGCCAGCATCTGTTGTTGGTAGATTTCTGTATGTGAGCCATTCTAACCGGGGTGAGGTGAAACCTCATTGTGCTTTTGATTTGCATTTCCCTGATTGCTAGTGACCTTGAACATTTTTTCATGTGCCTGTTGGCCATTTGGATTTCCTCTTTTGAAAAATGTCTATTGAAGTCCTTGGCCCATCTCTTAAGTGGGTTGTTGGTTTTGTTTTTGTGGAGTTTCTTGATCTCTTTGTAGATTCTGGTTATTAACCCTTTATCTGTTGCATAGTTTGCAAATATTTTTTCCCATTCTGTCGGTTGTCTCTTCACTCTCCTGACTGTTTCTTTGGCAGTACAGAAACTTCTCAATTTGATGCAATCCCAATAGTTGATTTTGGCTTTGACTGTCTGTGCCTCCCGGGTCTTTTCCAGAAATTCTTTGCCTGTGCCAATATCTTGAAGGGTTTCTCCAATGTTCTCTAATAACTTAATGGTGTCAGGACGTAGATTTAGGTCTTTAATCCACGTTGAGTGGATTTTTGTGTAAGGTGTAAGGTAGGGGTCTTGCTTCATGCTTCTGCACGTGGAAATCCAGTTTTCCCAGCACCATTTATTGAATAGACTGTCCTTGCTCCAGGAATTAGTTTTAGATCCTTGATCAAATATAAGTTGGCTGTAGATGTTTGGGTTGATTTCTGGTGTTTCAATTCTGTTCCATTGGTCTATCCATCTGTTTCTGTACCAGTACCATGCTGTTTTGATTACAACTGCCCTGTAGTATGTCCTGAAGTCTGGTATTGTGATGCCTCCGGCTTTGTTTTTGTTGTACAAGATTGCTTTAGCTATTCGAGGTCTCTTGTGCCTCCATATGAATTTCAGCATCATTTTTTCTAGATCTGCGAAGAATGTCTTTGGTATCTTGATTGGGATTGCATTGAATCTATAAATTGCTTTTGGGAGAATGGACATTTTGATGATGTTGATTCTTCCAATCCATGAGCATGGAAGATTTTTCCATTTTTTGGTATCCTCTTCTATTTCTTTCTTTAAGGTTTTGTAATTTTCATCGTAGAGATCTTTAACGTCCTTGGTTAAGTTTATTCCAAGGTATTTGATTGTTTTTGTAGCTATTGTGAATGGGATTGATCTTAGCAGTTCTTTCTCAGTCATGGCATTACTTGTGTATACAAAGGCTGTTGATTTTTGTGCATTGATTTTATATCCTGCCACTTTGCCAAACTCCTCTATGAGTTCCAATAGTCTCTTAGTAGAGTTCTTTGGATCCTCTAAGTACAGAATCATATCGTCTGCAAAGAGGGATAGTTTGACTTCTTCCTTCTTGATTTGTATTCCTTTGATTTCTTTTTCTTGTCTGATGGCTCTGGCTAAAACTTCCAGAACTATGTTAAATAGCAGTGGTGAGAGTGGGCATCCCTGCCTGGTGCCAGATTTCAGTGGAAATGCTTCCAACTTTTCCCCATTCAATAGGATGCTGGCTGTGGGTTTTTTATAAATTGCTTTGATTATATTGAGGAATGTTCCTTCTATACCCAATTTGCTTAGAGTTTTCATCATGAAAGGGTGTTGAATTTTATCAAATGCTTTCTCTGCATCAATTGAGATAATCATATGGTTTTTCTTCTGCAGTCTGTTAATGTGGTGAATCACATTGATTGATTTGTGAATGTTGAACCATCCCTGCATACCAGGGATGAATCCCACTTGGTCTGGGTGGATGATTTTCCTGATGTGTTGTTGTATTCTGTTGGCCAGAATTTTATTGAGGATTTTTGCATCTATGTTCATCAGGGATATTGGTCTGTAATTTTCTTTCAGTGCTGCATCTTTCTCTGGCTTAGGGATTAAGGTGATGCTGGCTTCATAGAAAGAATTTGGGAGGATTCCCTCTTCTTCGATTGTTCTGAATAGTTTGAGAAGAAATGGGATTAGTTCTTCTTTAAATGTCTGGTAGAATTCAGCAGTGAATCCATCTGGTCCTGGGCTTTTCTTTGTTGGGAGGGCCTTTATTACTGTTTCAATTTCTGTTTCAGTTATGGGTCTATTTAGGTTTTCGATGTCTTCATGGTTCAATTTTGGTAGATTGCATGTGTCCAGGAATCTATCCATTTCTGATAGGTTTTCCTGTTTGCTGGCATACAGGTCCTTGTAGTAATTTCTGATGATTCTTTTTATTTCTGTGGTGTCTGTTGTTACGTTTCCTTTTTCATCTCTGATTTTATTGATTTGGGTCTTTTCTCTTCTTTTTTTAGTTAGTTGGGCCAATGGGGTGTCAATTTTGTTTATTTTTTCAAAAAACCAGCTTCTCGCTTGGCTGATTTTTTGTAATGTTTTTTTGGATTCAATCCTGTTAATTTCTTCTCAGGTTTTAATTATTTCTCTTCTCCTACTAGATTTGGGTTTGGTTTGCTGCAGTTTTTCTAGGTCCTTGAGGTGCGCTGAAAGCTCATTTATTTGGTACCTTTCCAATTTCTTGATATAGGCACCTATTGCTATAAATTTGCCTCTCAATACTGCTTTTGCTGTATCCCATAAGTTTTGATATGTTGTGTTGTTGTCTTCATTTACTTCCAGAAAGTTTTTGATTTCTCTTTTGATTTCTTGAATGACCCAGTGTTCATTCAGGAGCATGTTGTTCAGTCTCCATGTGTTTGCATACTTTCTGGGGTTTCCTGAGTTGCTAATTTCCAGCTTCATCCCGCTGTGGTCTGAGAAGCTGCATGGTATGATTCTAATTCTTTTAAATTTGCTGAGATTTGCTTTATGTCCTAGTATGTGATCAATCCTAGAGAAGGTTCCATGCGCTGCTGAGAAGAATGTGAAGTCTGTAGATGTAGGGTTGAAAGTTCTGTAGATATCTGTTAGATCCATTTGGGCAATAGTGTCAATTAAATCTGCTGTTTCCTTGTTGATCTTCTGTCCGGATGATCTGTCTATTTCTGAGAGTGGAGTATTGAAGTCCCCCAGTACTATTGTATTGGAATCTAAATCTCCCTTTAAGTCCCTTAACATATCTTTTAAATAGACCGGTGCCCTGTAATTAGGTGCATATACATTTATAATAGTTACATCTTCCTGTTGAATTGAACCCTTAATCATTATATAGTGTCCCTCTTTGTCTCTCTTAACAGTTTTTGTATTAAAGTTTATTTTGTCTGATATTAATATGGCTACACCTGCTTTTTTTTGGTTTCTGTTGGCATGGAATATCTTTTTCCAACCTTTCACTTTCAGTCTGCATGCCTCTTTGTTAGAGAGATGTGTTTCTTGTAGGCAACAAATAGTTGGGTTGTGTTCTGTGAGCCAGTCAGCTAAACGGTGTCTTTTAACTGAAGAATTCAGACCATTAATGTTCAATGTGACAATTGATACGTAGTGACTTTGCCCTGCCATTTTCCCGGAAATATTTTCTAGTATATGCTTTGAGCTTCCCATGCTCTTTTACTGGTAGGTGTTCTTCCTTTCCCTTCTTTCATATTGATGGCCGTGTTTCTGTGTTTCTGAGTGTAGCACATCTTTAAGTATCTTTTGCAGGGCCGGACGAGTGGCCACAAAGTCTTTCAATTTCTGTTTGCTATGAAAGGTCTTTATTTCACCTTCATTCACAAATGAGAGCTTGGCAGGATATAATATTCTGGGCTGGCAATTTTTCTCTCTTAGCACCTGTGCTATGTCTCGCCATTCCCTCCTAGCTTGTAGGGTTTCTGATGAGAAGTCAGCTGTGAGTCTGATTGGAGATCCTCTGAGAGTAATCTGACGTTTCTCTCTTGCACATTTTAGGATCTTTTCTTTATGTTTCACTGTGGTAAGTTTAATTACCACGTGTCGTGGTGAGGATCTCTTTTGGTCATGTTTATTGGGGGTTCTATGAGCTTCCTGTACTAGGATATCTCTGTCCTTCTCCAAACCTGGAAAGTTCTCTGCTAGTATCTCACTAAAAAGGCCTTCCAATCCTTTCTCTCTCTCCATGCCTTCAGGAACTCCTAGAACTCGAATGTTGGTTTTTTTAATAGTATCCTGTAGATTCCCAACAATATTTTTTAGGTTTCTAATTTCCTCTTCTTTTCTTTGGTTTGACTGTATGTTTTCCTGTGCTCTATCTTCTAAGTCCGATATTCTCTCTTCTGCTTCACCCATTCTGTTTTTAAGGCTTTCTAATGTGTTTGTCATTTGATCTATTGAGCTCTTCATTTCATTTTGATTTCTCTTGACTATTACACTTTCCTGTTCTACTAGTTTCTGAGTTTCATTTTGACTCTTCCTTAAAATTTCGTTTTCACGAGAGAGATTTTCAATCTTGTCCATTAAGGATTTCTGTAGTTCAAGGATTTGCTTTTGAAAACTTCTAAATGTTCTTATCATAAATTTTTTGAAATCCGTATCTTGCATTTCTTCTATCTCATCATCTTCATACTCTTGGCTTGGGGTGTTTTGCTTATTTGGAGGCATCATAGTGTCATCGTTGATCTTGCTCCCTCTATTTCTGTGTTTGTTACTCGGCATAGTTAATTCTTCTTGCGTCACTGTGCGCTTTTTTTTTTCTTTTTTTTTTTTTATACTGTGTCCGTGTTAAGTGGACTGCCTGCTGTTGGAGGAGCCTTGGAGGCTTGAGATGGGTGGGGCCTGAGAGCTCTGCCTGGTTCTTCCAGGTTAAGGGTGTGCAAAGGTGACACCCTCAGGTTATGCGTGGTAAATCTCTCTCTTTTTATTTATTTATTTATTTTATTTATTCAGGGGGTAAGTAACACTGCAGGGCAGGGCTGTGCAGAATTGATGGTATTTAGCTTCCAGTCTTTGGCTCCTCTGGACTCCCACTGGGTTGCCTAGGCTACTGAATTGTAGTGACTCAGTTCCTTAACTCTCCCCCACTGATATGTAAATCCAAAGAGGAGGCCTGCTCTTTGTCTCTTGGGAATTCTTCAAGTCTTGCAGGCTTGTAACCTTTGCAAGGTTAGGGGGAAGAGAAACCCCAAAGCTTTTTTTTTTTCCTTCTTTCCGGTAGTGAGTTTGCTGCACTTTCCGGCCCCCCTCTAGATTCTGACCCCCGTTTCCCCACCAATGTCTCGGGTTATTGAGCTCACCTCCCCTTCCAGCGCCGATGTGTGGACTCGGAGCCCTGAGCGTCTCAAGTCTCCCCGCTGTTTTCTGTGTGGCGTGCACTCTCCTTGGAGCACTCTAGAGTTGATTTTTGTACTTGGTGAAAGATAGGGGTCTAGTTTCATTTTAAATGCAGGTGTTCAATTTTCCTAGCACCGTTTATTGAAAAGACTGTCCTTTTTCCAGGGCATATTTCTTAGCACCTTTGTAGATCAGTTGGTTGTAGATGTATGAGTTTACTTCTAAAGTATCTATTCTGTTCCATTGGTGTGTGGATCTGTTTTTATGCCAATACAATGCTGTTTTAATTACTATAGCTTTATACTATATTTTAAAGTCAGGTAGTATAATGCCTCCTGCTTTGTCTATCTTATTTGAGACTGCTTTGACTCTTAAAGGTCTTTAGTGGTTCTATACAAATTTTAGCAGTTTTTTTAAGTCCTAGGAAAAATGTCAACAATTTTTCATTGGAGATTGCTTTAAAATTGTAAATAAATAACTTTGGGTACTATAGACATTTTAACATTGAGTCTTGAAATCTATCAAAACAGGATGTTGTCCCACTTCTTTGTGTGCTCTTCAATGTCTTTCATAAAAAAATTTAGTTTTTTAGGAGCAGCATTGTAGCACAATGGGTTAAGCCACTGCCTGCAAAGCCAGCATCCCAAATGAGTGCTGGTTTGAGTCCTATGTTCCACTTCCAACACAGCTCCCTGCTAATATGCCTCCAAGGCAGCAGATGTACTAGGTACTTGTGTCTCTGCAATCCACATAAGAGACCAGGATTGTCTTCTGGGATCCTGGTGCTAGCCTAGCCCAGCTCTGGCAATGGCAATCATATGGGGAGTGAACCACTGAGTAGAAGATCTCTATCCCTTTGTCTATTTTTCTCTCCCTATTTTTCTAATAAAAAAATTTAATTTCATTAATTAATTAATTAATTTTTTAAAAAACTCCCAGAATTGCTGCTTGGGTTTTCTGTAACTCAGTCCAATATGCATGTTTGCATGTAATTAGCTGCTATTAGGGTTTGAGAATCAAGCCCTAGTCCAGATCAGGGAACTGACTGGTGGTTCCACAAATCAACCAAAAACTAGGGATATGTAGAAGGAAGGTTCTATATTCTTGTCTTTTCATTCAGAAAATATACCCCATGATACTATTTCTCATAACACAAATATTCTTTATTAATTTAAACAGAGAGTGTTTTTCCCCCACTGTGGATCTAAGGATCTAAAATAACACTGATTTGTGACAAAGCTATACCAATTCCATTAAAATAGATACAATTATTTCAAGTACTGGTAAGAGTTATTGGAACAGAAGGGAATACTGCATTCCTTCCATGAAGTGCTGAATAATGGGGCTCCTGACTGGACTTCTTCAGCTTTTATCTGGCTATTACTATTTCAAAAGTGATACTCACAAAAAAGCATATAGATGATACTCATCATTTACATAAGAGAACATTTAATACTGAAAAAGAAAGTGAAGGCTGAAACAATGTGAATGAAGCAAGTCAGGTTACCACAATCCACAGAGGCCATGTGAGAGCTGAGAAGATAACCTGTGGGGCCTTCTTTGCAGTGTCAGCAGGGTGGGAAGCCTACAAAATCCAAATAAGTCCTCATTTCAGCAAAGAAATACCTTGTAAATTAAAACAGAAATAAAAATTAAATTCCTCAAGTTGACTTTCCTGAACATGGATAGTAACATCTTAAGATTAACTGTATCTTCAAGTTAATTTTTTTTTTAATTTTTTTTTTTGACAGGCAGAGTTAGACAGTGAGAGAGAGAGACAGAGAGAAAGGACTTCCTTCTGTTGGTTCACCCCCCAAATGGCCGCCACAGCCGGCACGCTGCTCCGATCTGAAGCCAGGAGCCAGGTGCTTCTCCTGGTCTCCCATGCAGGTGCAGGGCCCAAGCACTTGGGCCATCCCCCACTGCCTTCCCGGGCCACAGCAGAGAGCTGGCCTGGAAGAGGGGCAACCGGGACAAAATCCGGTGCCCCAACCGGGACTAGAACCCGGTGTGCCGGCGACGCAAGGCAGAGGATTAGCCTAAGTGAGCCGCGGCGCCAGCCTCAAGTTAATTTTATTACCTGGTACAGAGGCTACAGGAGTTTCAAGGTAAGTCAGGTATCCACCAAGAACCATCTTATTCTTAATTCCCCTGTTGGAAACAGGAGGAAAACAGATTTCTTGGGACAGAAATTTCTTGAAAGAAGAGATACAGAAAAAGTGAGAGACACAGAGATAGGGAGAGAGATCTTCTGTCTGCTGGTTTACTCCTCAAATGGCCACGATGGCCAGGGTTGAGCCAAGTCAAAGCCAGGAGCCTGGAACTCCATCCTGGTTTCCTACATAGCTAGTAGAGGCACAAGCACATGGGCCATCTTCCACTGCTTTCCAAAACACTTTAGCAGGTAGCTGGACTGGAAGGGGAGCAGCTAAGATACAAAATCCCACTCATATGGAATGCTGGCATTGCAGGTGGTAACTTTACCCACTGTGCCAAAACACTAGCCCCAGGAAACCGTGTTTCATTCTACCCACTCAACACATTTATTAAATACTTCCTCATTAGCACATTTATTAACACAATTAGCACATTTATTGAATACCTCCTCAGGCTCTGGGAACACAAAGTGGACAGAAGCAGATACATTCCCTGCTCTCACTGTACTTACTGTGTAAGAGATACAGAAAGGCAAATGATAAGTGTGTTCAACAAAAAGCAAACAATGTGATAATATTTAGTTACATGCTTTCTAAGTTGCCTACAATGTATATATCATTTTTATAGTAAAATATATTTTAAAAATGACCGTATAAATATTAGACTATGTTTTTATAGTGGTTTTACACAATTAATTTATGAGAAAGATAACTGCTCAACAGGTTAAATGACAACAAGATCACAAAACTGTAGGGAATAAATTAGAAGCATGCACATAACAACATTTTACCAAAGGAATTTTTTTAAAAGAAAACTAAGATTGAACCCAAGTCCTCCAATTCTCTAAACCCAGACCCTTTCCACTACCTGACAGTGCCTGCTAAAAGCCACAGTGTACAGTCTCAAGGATCGAGGTAAGAACTGTAGAAACTCATAAGAAAACTATCTTCAAAGCTTGCATTTTAGCCGGTGCCACGGCTCAATAGACTAATCCTCTGCCTGCGGCGCTGGAACACTGGGTTCTAGTCCCGGTCAGGGCATCAGGTTCTGTTCCGGTTGCCCCTCTTCCAGGCCAGCTCTCTGCTGTGGCCCGGGAAGGCAGTGGAGGATGGCCCAGGTCCTTGGGCCCTGCTCCCCATGGGAGACCAGGAGAAGCACCTGGCTCCTGCCTTCGGATCACTGCAGTGCGCCGGCCGCAGCGGCCATTGAGGGCTGAACCAAAAGAAGGAAGACCTTTCTCTCTGTCTCTATCACTGTCCACTCTGCCTGTTTTAAAAAAATTGCATTTTATTCTTTTGGCTTTAGCCCCAACATTTCCTAAATTTGCCTGTACATAAAAATTTTTAAAATATTTTACTTATCAATGGTCTCTCTTCGATAACTCTTTTTTTTTTTTTTTGGACAGGCAGAGTGGACAGTGAGAGAGACAGAGAGAGAGAAAGGTCTTCTTTTGCCATTGGTTCACCCTCCAAAGGCCGCTGCGGCCGGCGCACTGCTATCAGCGCACCGTGCTGATCCAATGGCAGGAGCCAGGTGCTTTTCCTGGTCTCCTATGGGGTGCAGGGCCCAAGCACCTGGGCCATCCTCCACTGCACTCCCTGGCCAAGCAGAGAGCTGGCCTGGAAGAGGGGCAACCGGGACAGAATCCGGCGCCCCGACCGGGACTAGAACCCGGTGTGCCGGTGCCGCTAGGCGGAGGATTAGCCTAGTAAGCCGCAGTGCCGGCCGATAACTCTTTTAAATTTCATTTCTTCCTTCTTATTTCTTATGTGTATTAAGATACAGCCTTAAATAGTATTTGGAAAGCAAACAAAGACAAAATATTACATATTCCTACTATACTAAAAAGCTCATTGATGATAATGTGAAATAATTCCTTTTACTTTCTTCCCTATAGTTATGGGCTACTTTTCAACACTATTATAATTATACTATACCCTCAATTATAAATTTTGGGAGGATTTCTGCTATAATTCCTCAAACTGTTATGAAAAATGTGGTCAACAGAGGAAAAATCTCTAAATTTAAAGTTTAATAATTATGTCAGACAAACAATCTCAAATCAACACATCCTTAAGTTTGTGTCACAAAATACTAGATCCAGAAAATGATCATTAAGGAAGAGGTTAGTAGTGAATCAAACTAGGCAACATTATATATTCTTATCCATTTGGAGATTCACAGTACAGTTTATATAATCACCGAGAGAAGTATTTTAATTGAGAAAAACTTGTTCATTGGTATTACTTGGAAATTATTCTTTTACGTTTCTTCCTTAGAAATGAAGCTTTGAATTCCTCCTTTTTGTTTGTTTCACCCTGTCTCTGTCTCTACACTGAGGTGTACAAATATATTGACCCTACAGTTAAAACATCTCACATATACTTTCTTTCTTCTCTTTGCCCAGTCTCCCACTCATTCACTTAACAACTCCATTGGGGCTTCTACTCTGTGCTCAGCAGGTACCCAGCAGAAATGTGATATCTTTCCTAGAAACCCACAACCCATTGGGGAGACCCACCCACTCAAGCAATTTTGTCTCTCACCAGGAACACCATAGTTGTTCCTTCCTACCTCCAGGCCCCCATTTCATCATTTAAAACCCAAATCCAATTATGTTACCCTCTGGCCTAAAGTCAAGTAATGGCTGCCCAATGTATTTATATACAGATATGTTGAATTACATGAGATTGTGAGTATTTGACTGTTTTTCACCCACAAAGATGGCAATTTCAGGTGGCTTAACATAATAAAATGAAATATTCACTTTTTTAATTGTTGACTAACATCTTATTATTTTTTTTAACTTTTATTTAATGAATATAAATTTCCAAAGCACAGCTTATGGATTACAATGGCTTCCCCCCCATAACGTCCCTCCAACCCGCAACCCTCCCCTTATCCACTCCCTCTCCCCTTCCATTCACATCAAGATTCATTTTCTATTCTCTTTATATACAGAGGATCAGTTTAGCATACATTAAGTAAAGATTTCAACAGTTTGCTCCCACACAGAAACATAAAGTGAAAAATACTGTTTGAGTACTAGTTATAGCATTAAATCTCAATGTACAGCACACTAAGGACAAAGATCCCACATGAGGAGTAAGTGCACAGTGACTCCTGTTGTTGACTTAACAAATTGACACTCTTGTTTATGACATCAGTAATCACCCTAGGCTCTTGTCATGAGCTGCCATGGCTATGGAAGCCCCCTGAGTTCACTGACTCTGATCATATTTAGACAAGGTCGTAGTCAAAGTGGAAGTTCTCTCCTCCCTTCAGAAAAAGGTACCTCCTTCTTTGATGACCCATTCTTTCCACTGGGATCTCACTCACGGAGATCTTTCATTTAGGTCATTTTTTTTCCCATAGTGTCTTGGCTTTCCATGCCTGAAATACTCTCATGGGCATTTGAGCCGGATCCGCATGCCTTAAGGGCTGATTCTGAGGCCAGAGTGCTGTTAGGACATTTGCCATTCTATGGGTCTGCTGTGTATCTCACTTCCCATGTTGGATCGTTCTCTCCCTTTTTGATTCTATCAGCTACTATTTGCAGACACTAGTCTTGTTTATGTGATCCCTTTGGTTCTCAGTCCTATCATTACGATCAATTTTGAACAGAAATTGATCACTGGGACTAGTGAGATGGCATTGGTACATGCCACCTCGATGGGATTGAATTCGAATCCCCTGGTATGCTTCTAACTCCACCGTTTGAGGTAAGTCAGCTTGAGCATGTCCCGATTTGCACATCTCTTCCCTCTCTTATTCCCACTCTGATATTTAACAGTGATCACTTTTCAGTTAAGTTTCAGCACTTAAGAAGAATTGTGTATTGATTACAGTATTCAACCAAAAGTATTAAGTAGAACGAACAAAAAAAATACTAAGAGGGATAACATATTAAGCTGCTCATCAACAGTCAGGGTGATGGCTGATCAAGTCACCGTTTCTCATAGTGTTCATTTCACTTTAACAGGTTTCCTTTTTGATGCTCAGTTAGTTGTCACCTATCAAGGAGAACAAGTGGTATTTGTCCCTTTGGGATTGGCTTATTTCACTCAACATAATGTTTTCCAAATTCCTAACAGGGATCACTTTTCAGTTAAAATTTAAACAACTAAGAACAATTGTGTGTTAATTACAGAGTTCAACCAATAGTACTAGAACAAAAGAAATACTAAAATGGATAAAGTATTACATTGCACATCAACCGTCAAAACAAGAGCTGATCAAGTCATTGTTTCTCACAGTGTCCATTTCACTTCAACAGGTTTCCCCTTTGGTGCTCAGTTAGTTGTCACCAATCAGGGAGAACATATGCTATTTGTCCCTTTGGGACTGGCTTAATTCACTCAGCATGATGTTTTCCAAATTCCTCCATCTTGTTGCAAATGACTGGGTTTCGTTGTTTTTGACTGCTGTATAGTATTCTATAGAGTACATGTCCCATAATTTCTTTATCCAGTCTACTGTTGATGGGCATTTGGGTTGGTTCCAGGTCTTAGCTATTGTGAATTGAGCTGCAATAAACATTAATGTGCAGACAGCTTTTTTGTTTCCCAATTTAATTTCCTTCGGGTAAATTCCAAGTAGTGGGATGGCTGGGTCGAACGGTAGGGTTATATTCAGGTTTCTGAGGAATCTCCAGACTGACTTCCATAGTGGCTTGACCAGTTTGCATTCCCACCAACAGTGGGTTAGTGTCCCTTTTTCCCCACATCCTCTCCAGCATCTATTGTTGGTAGATTTCTGAATGTGAGCCATTCTAACCGGGGTGAGGTAGAACCTCATTGTGGTTTTGATTTGCATTTCCCTGATTGCTAATGATCTTGAACATTTTTTCATGTGCCTGTTGGCCATTTGGATTTCCTCTTTTGAAAAATGTCTATTGAGGTCCTTGGCCCATCTCTTAAGTGGGTTGTTTGTTTTGATCTTGTGGAGTTTCTTGATCTCTTTGTAGATTCTGGTTATTAACCCTTTATCAGTTGCATAGTTTGCAAATATATTTTCCCATTCTGTCGGTTGTCTCTTCACTTTCCTGACTGTTTCTTTTGCAGTACAGAAACTTCTCAATTTGATGCAATCCCAAATGTTAATTTTGGCTTTGACTGCCTGTGCTTCTGGGGTGTTTTCCAAGAAGTCATTGCCGGTACCTATATCTTGCAGGGTTTTTCCAATGCTCTCTAATAATTTGATGGTGTCAGGTCGTAGATTTAAGTCTTTAATCCATGTTGAGTGGATTTTTGTGTAAGGTGAAAGGTAGGGGTCTTGCTTCATGATTCTGCACGTGGAAATCCAATTTTCCCAGCACCATTTATTGAATAGACTGTCCTTACTCCAGGGATTGGTTTTGGATCCTTGATCAAATATGAGTTGGCTGTAGATGTTTGGATTGATTTCTGGTGTTTCAATTCTGTTCCATTGGTCTATCCATCTGTTCCTGTACCAGTACCATGCTGTTTTGATTACAAATGCCCTGTAGTATGTCCTGAAATCTGGTATTGTGATACCTCCAGCTTTGTTCTTGTTGTACAAGATCGCTTTAGCCGGCGCCGTGGCTCACTAGCCTAATCCTCCGCCTTGCGGCGCCGGCACACCGGGTTCTAGTCCCGGTCGGGGCACCGGATTCTGTCCTAGTTGCCCCTCTTCCAGGCCAGCTCTCTGCTGTGGCCAGGGAGTGCAGTGGAGGGTGGCCCAATGCTTGGGCCCTGCAACCCATGGGAGACCAGGATAAGCACCTGGCTCCTGCCATCAGATCAGCGCGGTGCGCCGGCCACAGCGCGCCGGCCACAGCAGCCATTGGAGGGTGAACCAACAGCAAAGGAAGACCTTTCTCTCTGTCTTTCTCTATCTCACTGTCCACTCTGCCTGTCAAAAAAAAAAAAAAAAAAAGATTGCTTTAGCTATTCGAGGTCTCCTGTGTCTCCATATAAATTTCAGCATCATTTTTTCCAGATCTGAGAAGAAGGTCTTCGGTATCGTGATTGGGATTGCATTGAATCTATAAATTGCTTTTGGGAGAATGGACATTTTGATGATATTGATTCTTCCAATCCATGAGCACGGGAAATTTTTCCATTTTTTGGTATCCTCCTCTATTTCTTTAAGATTTTGTAATTCTCATCGTAGAGATCTTTAACGTCCTTGATTAAGTTTATTCCAAGGTATTTGGTTGTTTTTGTAGCTATTGTGAATGGAATTGATCTTCGAAGTTCTTCCTCAGCCATGGCATTGTCTTGTATACAAAGGCTGTTGATTTTTGTGCATTGATTTTATACCCTGCTACTTTGCCAAAATCTTCTATGAGTTCCAATAGTCTCTTAGTAGAGTTCTTTGGGTCCCCTAAATAAAGAATCATATCATCTGCAAAGAGGGATAGTTTGAGTTCTTCCTTCCCAATTTGTATCCCTTTAATTTCTTTTTGTTGCCTAATAGCTCTGGCTAGAGCTTCCAGAACTATATTGAATAGCAGTGGTGAGAGTGGGCATCCCTGTCTGGTACCAGATCTCAGTGGAAATGCTTCCAACTTTTCCCCATTCAATAGGATGTTGTCTGTGGGTTTTTCATAGATTGCTTTGATTGTATTGAGGAATGTTCCTTCCAAACCCAGTTTGCTTAGAGTTTTCATCATGAACGGGTGTTGTATTTTATCAAATGCTTTCTCGGCGTCTATTGAGATAATCATATGGTTTTTCTTCTGCAGTCTGTTAATGTGGTGTATCACATTTATTGTCTTGCGCACATTAAACCATCCCTGCATACCAGGGATAAATCCCACTTGGTCTGGGTGGATGATCTTTCTGATGTGTTGTTGCATTCTATTGGCGAGAATTTTATTGAGGATTTTTGCATCTATGTTCATCAGGGATATTGGTCTGTAATTCTCTTTCAGTGCTGCATCTTTTTTCCAGCTTAGGAATTAAGGTGATGCCGGCTTCATAGAAAGAATTTGGGAGGACTCCCTCTTTTTCGATTGTTCTGAATAGTTTGAGAAGAATTGGAGTTAGTTCTTCTTTAAATGTCTGGTAGAATTCAGCAGTGAATCCATCTGGCCCTGGGCTTTTCTTTGTTGGGAGGGCCTTTATTACTGTTTCAATTTCTGTCTCAGTTATGGGTCTGTTTAGGTTTTTGATGTCTTCCTGGTTCAATTTAGGTAGGTTGCATGTGTCCAGGAATCTATCTATTTCTGATAGGTTTCCCTGTTTGCTGGCATACAAGTCCTTGTAGTAATTTCTGATGGTTCTTTTTATTTCTGTGGTGTCTGTTGTTACGTTTCCTTTTTCATCTCTGATTTTATTGATTTGGTTCTTTTCTCTTCTTTTTTTAGTTAGTTGGGCCAATGGGGTGTCAATTTTGTTTATTTTTTCAAAAAACCAGCTCCTCGTTTGGATGATTTTTTGTAATTTTTTTTTGATTCAATCCTGTTGATTTCTTCTTTGATTTTAATTATTTCTCTTCTCCTACTAGATTTGGGTCTGGTTTGCTGTAGGTTTTCTAGATCCTTGAGGTGAATTGAAAGCTCATCTATTTGGTGCCTTTCCAATTTCTTGATGTAGGCACCTATTGATATAAACTTTCCTCTTAACACTGCTTTTGCTGCATCCCATAAGTTTTGGTATGTTGTGCTGTTATCCTCATTTACTTCCAGAAAATTTTTGATTTCTCTTTTAATTTCTTCTATGACCCATTGTTCATTCAGGAGCATGTTGATCAATCTCCATTTGTCTGCGTATGCTCTAGGGATTCCTGAGTTGCTAATTTCCAACCGCATTCCTTTATGGTCTGAGAAGCTGCATGGTATGATTCTAATTCTTTTGAATTTGCTGAGACTTGCTTTATGGCCTAGTATGTGGTCAGTCCTAGAGAAGGTTCCATGTACTGCTGAGAAGAATATAAAATCTTTAGCTGTAGGATTCAAAGTTCTGTATATACCTGTTAGATCCATTTGGGCTATAGTGTCGTTTAAATCTACTGTATCCTTGTTGATCTTCTGTCCTGTTGATCTGTCTATTTCTGAGAGTGGAGTATTGAAGGCCCCCAGTACTATTGTATTGGGGTCTAAGTCTCCCTTTAAGTCCCTTAACAAATCTTTGAGATAAACCGGTGCCCTGTAGTTAGGTGCATATACATTGGTAATTGTTATATCTTCTTGTTGTATTGATCCCTTAATCATTATATAGTGTCCCTCTTAGTCTCTCTTAACAGTTTTTGTGGTAAAGTTTATGTTGTCCGATATTAAGATGGCTATGCCCGCTCTTTTTTCATTTCTGTTGGCATGGTATATCTTTTTCCAGCCTTTCACTTTCAGTCTGTATGGATCTTTGTTGGAAAGATGTGTTTCTTGTAAGCAGCAAATAGATGGGTTTTGTTCCTTAACCCAATCAGCCAATAGGTGTCTTTTAACTGGACAGTTCAGGCCATTCACGTTCAATGTGACTAATGATAAGTGGTAACTTTGCCCTGCCATTTGCCAAAGATAAGTTCTAATATATGCTTGGAATTCCCTGTGATCTTTTGCTGTGAGGTTTCCTTCCTTTACCTTCGTTCATATTGATGACCGTGTTTCTGTGTTTCTGTGTGTAACACCTCTTTAAGCATCTTGCATGGCTAGACGAATGGCGACAAATTCTTTCAATTTCAGTTTACTATGAAAAGTCTTTATTTCACCTTCATTCACAAATGATACCTTTGCAGGATATAATATTCTGGGCTGGCAGTTGTTCTCTCTTAGTACCTGGCTATATCTCGCCATTCCCTCCTAGCTTGTAGGGTTTCTGATGAGAAGTCAGCTGTGAGTCTGATTGGAGATCCTCTGAGAGTAATCTGACGTTTCTCTCTTGCACATTTTAGGATCTTTTCTTTCTGTTTCACTGTGGAGAGTTTAATTACAACGTGTCGTGGTGAGGATCTCTTTTGGTCGTGTTTATTAGGGGTTCTGTGAGCTTCCTGTACTAGGATTTCTCTGTCCTTCTCCAAACCTGGGAAATTTTCTGCTAATATCTCACTAAAAAGGCCTTCTAATCCTTTCTCCCTCTCCATGCCTTCAGGAACTCCTAGAACCCGAATGTTGGGTTTTTTAATAGTATCCTGAAGATTCCTGACAATATGTTTTAGATTTCTAATTTCCTCTTCTTTTCTTTGGTCTGACTGTATCCTTTCCTGTTCTCTGTCTTCTAAGTCCGATATTCTCTCTTCTGCTTCACCCATTCTGTTTGTAAGGCTCTCTATTGTGTTTTTCATTTGATCTATTGAATTCTTCACTTCATTATGATTTCTCGTCACTATCACAGTTTCCTGTTGTACTAGTTGTTTCGTTTCATTTTGATTCCTCCTTAATATTTCATTTTCACGAGAGAGATTTTCTATCTTGTCCATTAAGGATTTCTGTAGTTCAAGAATTTGTTTTTGAGAACTTCTTAATGTTCTTATCAATTTTTTGAGATCTGCTTCTTGTATTTCTTCTATCTCATCATCTTCATAATCTTGAATTGGGGTGTCTTTTTCATTTGGGGGCGTCATGGTGACTTCCTTGTTTTTATTACCTTGGTTTTTGCGTTTGCTATTTGGCATATTGGAGATATTTGGTTTCTTCACTGTGGTGCTTTTTCTTGTTATACTATGACTCTAGATTAAGTGGACTATCTGTTTTTGATGGAGCCTTAGAGGCTTGAGATGGGTGTGGCCTGAGAGCTCTGTTTGGTGTGCCAAAGGTGACACTCCCAGGTTAGGGGTGGTAGATCTCTCTTTCTCTCTTTCTTTTTTTGATTCAAAAGGGAAGTAATTCCACACAGCTGAACGAAGTTGGAGGTAGTTATCAGGCAAATGATATACCCACAGGAGCCAGAGATCAGAAGCTCTTTCCCAAGGACCACACAGGGAATCTGTTCTGCCCTCAGAGTGGGCTCAAATTCTCCTTCAGCCTCCCACTGGGTTGCCAAAGTTACAGAATTGTAGTGTCTCTGGAGAGTACTCATGTGAATTCCGTGAGTTCTCTCCCCCACCGTCTCTTTTTTCACAGTCTCAGTTCAGTAGCACCACAAATTTACTAGGTCCTAATCTCCTGTTAATTCGCCCCGCCCAGAGTCAGGTTTTTCTGCTAGGCTCAGGGCCGGTGCAGACCTGAGGTCACTCTGCTTATGACGTATGTCCAAGATGGCGCCTGCTCTTTGTCTTGCTCGCCTTTGAGAGGTGAGCGGAGAGAGAGAAACCCGTGTCCGTACCAGTCACTTTTTTTTTCCCTCTCTCTCTCTTCTAGTTAGCCTGGTAAACTTTCCCCGCCAGGGGTCGTTCCCTCTAGTCTCCTCTTTCCGCTTGCCTGCTGGTGTCTCGGGCTATTGCGGTTCGGCTCACCTCGCATTCCAGCACTGGTGTGTTGAGTCTGCCGCTGGTGTCCCAAACTGTGGGCCCCCACGCTCTCCACGCAGGTCCACTGTGAATCACGCGTTCCGGAAGAGTTTCTTCTGCTGTTTCTTCCCCTACTCTTCCTTGAACCTGAAGTATCTCCACTTTTATTAAACTGTCTCTCCCCGGACTATCAGTGTGCTCCCTTCCTATTCCGCCATCTTCTATACCAATCACATGTTATTATTATTAAAATCTTGAAAAGGAACTTTTCCAAATCTTATCGTGCTTAATATGGTCAGACTTAAAATACAGATTTTGAGGCATGCATAAAATTCATTTTATCAACCCCAAGTCAAAATTCATAGAACACATTCTCCTATTACATGCAGTGACCTAAAATCTAGATATTTCTTTAATTCAATATGTTTGCTCTATGGTGAATACCAATATTAAGTCCTTCTATGTGTACCCATAACACCATAAATTTCCTACATTTTGTTCTATTTCCTCATTGGGTTACTGTTAAAATTTAAAGAGAAATAGGCAAAGTAGGAGACTAATTATATTTGCTGTTAGCCATAGTCCTGACAAATACTCATTCTTTCCATGAAACCATCATTTATGACCCTATCGGAAGTAATGTCTCCCTCTCTGCTGTTCTAGCACTTCCTTTGTACCTTTAATCAAGCACATATCAGGGTCTGTCTTGAATTAGAATTATTTATGCATGTGTCTATTTTCTCCCCCAGATTAGGGCCCTTTATGAGCAGGAATCATATTTTATTAATGGTGTCTCACCCACACTGGGCAAGAAGGCCTTGCACTGTGAAGCACTTTGCCAAGTATAAAGTGATATGAACTTAGTGATGATTTCCATCAAGCATATTTAGAGCTGTATTGCATTCTTTGTCAGTGAGGTTCCTACCACTTCTTTCCTGGAGCAACATTTATGAAGCTAGAAGTTAGAAAATTCTTCTTTCAAGAAATGTAGAGTCCAGATGTATCATCTTATTGTTCTCCCTGGAACAATTTCATGCTCCTAAAGATAGAATTGTCTTTTTGCCTTACTTACACAGTGTAAGCAAGTATGAGAAAAAGTCACCTTTTCTAATGGTTTCTTAGACAAAGGCATGAATGCATAAAACTTCCCATTTAACTAAGTAACTGTGGCAATGGAAAGAAAAGAAGAATTAAAAAAAAAATGCAGTCCCTAACTTCTTTTTCAATGATTTGTGAATTTGAAGTTTAAAGAAAGGTGAACTATGCAAGGCTATTCCCATGAATAATCTCAGTACTAACTCAGTTCCAGTCTTCCATTCACACCTAAGGAAAACGAACTTCTGAGAAGGGGAGAAAAGAATCAGTGGTAAGAGAAAACCCCTCTGTTCTGAGATAGAATTCTGGTCAACTAATACAAAAGCAATATAGTTTCAGAATTTTCTGATTTTAGGAAATATACCTTCGTAGCCCCTTGCTGCCTGGCATCCTTGCTGTCAAAATACTGATAGGAAGAGAAGCCAGGGTGAACAAAACAATAAAACCAGAATTTTGAATACTGTCCCATGAAATTCTACTCCTGGTGAATTCCAGACAACCGAGATCTAAAACTGAAAAGACTGCTGTGGAGAGGGCCACATTGAAACTCAAGTTTTGAGAGCCTGGTTCCAAAACAAGTCACCTTTTCTACCTGTCTCCTAACCAGCAGGAGAAGATATGAGAAAGGAGAATGTGTTCTGATTTCTTTTACAGGTATTATTCTGAAGTTCTTCATATCAACTGTACTCATAACTCCTTAGCTAGAACCTAGTTAATGGCCACGTCTAGTTTCAAAGGATGCCGTTTATGCCTTACTGGAACTTTTATTCCTATGGCAAAGAAGAGCATAGAAATTGGAGGGAAACCCCATAATCTACATCAATGATGTGTTTTGCAGACTAAATTAATTATTCATCTGAAACATGTAAAATAGTGCCTAAAATAAAGGAAAACTATGATGATTGTTAGTTATTAAAATGGTACACTAATACTTAATGCTATACGTGTATCTTAGCCCTGCTTTTATGGTATATGCTCACAGATAGTGAAAATCATGTAAAGCATTTAGATTCTTTAATTTAAAATAACAATTTATTAATATGAAATGCATGTTGACTTTTAAAAACTACATGAAAGTAGCCAGCGCCGCGGTGCAATAGGATAATCCTCCACCTGGCGGCGCCGGCACACCAGGTTCTGGTCCCGGTCGGGGCGCCGGATTCTGTCCCGGTTGCCCCTCTTCCAGGCCAGCTCTCTGCTGTGGCCCAGGGAGTGCAGTGGAGGATGGCCCAAGTGTTTGGGCCCTGCAACCCACGGGAGACCAGGAGAAGCGCCTGGCTCCTGCCTTTGGATCAGCGCGGTACAACGGCCACAGCGCGCCAGCCGCGGCGGCCATTGGAGGGTGAACCAACGGCAAAGGAAGACCTTTCTCTCTGTCTCTCTCTCACTGTCCACTCTGCCTGTTTAAAAAAAAAAAAAAACAAAACTACATGAAAGTAAAAAGAACAAAATAATTGTCCATCTAACCTTTCAATTATAAAAAGCTACATAATTATAATAGAAACAATTTTGAGTAATGGGATTTTTCTATGTTATTTTCAGAAAATCTATATGTATACATCAAGGTACTGACTGGAAATTAGAAAACTGGAATTCAGAAAAATCGATGTTTGCCTTGACATATGATCCTTCATGTTTGATACAAAATTAATTTCTTAGCACAAAAAGTTGAGACAACTAAAGAATTGTTTTCTTTATAGAAGATCAAAGGATTTAAATCATTGGACTGGTACCTCTTTAATCCAATAACACACCCATTAGAGTTCAATAACTACTATAGGTATTTTGGAGAATAAGGAGACCCTCCAAATTAAAATGTGAAAATAAACAATGACTAAATGATGGTAGCCTTTTTAAACCAGCACATGGCAAAACTGTGGCCAGATAAGTTGTACATAAAGACTTTTTTCTCCTGCAAGGATGCCTTAGATTAAAGTTGTCCTTACGCTTGGGGGGGTGGGTAGAATGTGGGCTTCTTCTACTCAATGGAAGTATTTATATTTTTTATACAATCTGTTACCACGGAATTTTATTTAAGTCTTGGAGATAGGTAATAAAGGTTACTCGTTTTGGAACCAGGCCATCTGGGTTTAAATCCTAACTATTTACTGGCTGTCTGACCTTTGACAAATTACTTAACTTCTATGCTTATTGTCATCTGAAAATAGAAATGTCCCCCATAGAGTAATTATGATGAGTAATTAATATGCAGAAAGTTTTTAGAGCAGAAGCATTCAGAAAGTGTTAGATACTTAATAACTGATATTACTCAAGTTTTAAAAGTTTTACAGCGCAGCCGGCGCCACGGCTTACTAGGCTAATCCTCCACCTTGCGGCGCCGGCACACCGGGTTCTAGTCCTGGTCGGGGCGCCAGATTCTGTCCCGGTTGCCCCTCTTCCAGGCCAGCTCTCTGCTGTGGCCCGGGAAGGCAGTGGAGGATGGTCCAAGTGCTTGGGCCCTGCACCCCATGGGAGACCAGGAGAAGTACCTGGCTCCTGCCATCGGATCAGCGCAGTGCGCCAGCCGTGGTGGCCATTGGAGGATGAACCAATGGCAAAAGGAAGACCTTTCTCTCTGTCTCTGTCTCTCACTGTCCACTCTGCCTGTCAAAAAAAAAAAAAAAAGTTTTACAGCATTACAAACAACTTCTTAATTTTGTACAGATTTACCAGTCACTAAATTGTTATCTCAATTGATCTGCAATATACTACTCAAGTAGGGTTGGTATCTCCATATTAAAGGCACAAAAATTGAGGTTCAGAGACAGAAAATAACTTGCCTACAGTGGCTGGAACAGAGGCTCAAGGCTATGACTTGGTTTTCTTGTGAATCAGTCTCTCTTCTACAATCAGAGAAAAACACGAGGTAATGACATGGAGCCTTAGGTAATGTGGCCTAGGCAGCTCCTTCCATTGAGGTTTTCACCAGCTATGCCATATGACCATGCCTTCCTGAACACAGACTGGGCCAAGAATGGCATATAACTTGAGGGCAATGCAAACACTCTACCCAAACACAGATGACAGCAACTTTCTACTCTAATCAGTCTTTGAAATGTATAAATTTCTACAACTGATTCTTAGTCTCCACTCATTCCTATCCCATAAGCTTTATCAATGTGTACTTAGATTTCTTAAAATGTTCAATTTTATTAATACTCATTTTAAGATTTCTTTTCAAACTTGATGGTTGCCCTTTAGTTTCATATGCAAAAATTCTAAAGTTATCACTGAAAGGAGAGTTGAGTAGTTTCAACAAGGAACAACAGCTGAGAAGCATGCAAAGGAAGGCCAGGGTTCTCGGGAGAGGCATTTTTTCATAAGGACTGTCTAGTGATGAAGTCGCTATTGCTGGTAGTGTGAATGGCAGCTGTGGTAACAGAGTTTCTGAATGATGATAAAGGCAAAAGAAGAACAAAATCTTACTTCCAAAAGGCTAGAAGTTAACCTAGTTTCAGCTTCTGAGTGCCTATTTGAAAATCCAAACCTTTCTTTGTTGATCTCCACAGGATCAACCTTCTTATTTCATGAGTAACTCAAGGTAATTTAGTTGAGTCTGTTTGAGGGAACTAGAAGCCTAAAAGAAGGAGATACACAAAATATTCATAGAGACCTATGTTAGGATGTTGAAACAAAGTACTCTATATGCTACATATTAAACCATCTGGACAGAAACACATCCATAGGGAGCTGAGGTACAAGGAGATAGAAGAATAAACAGAGGCACATAGCAAAGAGAAAATGAAGAAGAGAAGCAAAATCCTTCATTTCAGCTCTTCTTCACCTTAGGTTTTCTTGGTTAGACAATGGCCTTATAATAAATTCTATGGTTTTGCTTAAGCTGGCTCAAGTCAGATTTCTGTACTTGATTAGTTAAATAAATTAATGCCTATTTTACCATCCCAGAAGTCTGTGGGGAATTCAAGTAGATTTACTCTAAATGTGCAATTCAAATATGTATTTGGCCCCAGATAGGCTGAAAAGTCTAGGAATACATTGACACATGCTGAAAATCCTGAATTTAACTGGCTTTGGTTCTGAAAAGCTAGTCATGCACACCAGTGATACTCAACTAGGATGACAATTGTTAGCAGAAATATTCCATGAAGCTTATAATATTTCTGAGAATAGAGTAATGGAGCTTGGGTTAGAATTTCATAGAATTATCATCTTTGTAACTCATTGCACATCAGATCCTTCTGTGCTTCTGTCCATATGGCTTAATATATAGAGAGCTATAGAGTTTTATCTTCCTAGAGCCTCATATTTACATTCTTCTCCCCAGATAGGATTTGTTTACATTCCAGAGCAAAAATATCCCCATCTCTAATATTAACTTTCTTTCTTTCACCAGAAAAGAAGGTGAGCAAGTATGTCAGCTGCCCTATATAAATTTGCCCTATATAAGTTTTGAGTTTCACAATGGGGTGCTCCTTTTCTGCTACCTGTGCAGGTGCTCCGAGTTGCCATATGGGGAATACTGCACAGGGAACTGATGCTCTGTGAGGAATACAAGATTTATTTTCTGATCTAGCCAAACAACTTGTCTTTCTGTTAGTACATTAGCACACACACACACATACACATAGAGGCAGAGGAATTTGTTAGTTTGCAAGTACAGTGATGTCTCAAATTTTGTCCAGTTTCAGACTTCAAACTACACTCAAGATTGCCCAAGATAGTCTTTTACATCAATTACCCATAATGATCAATATAACCTCCTTTCACTCTCAATTCTATTCTCAAAAGTGTCTCTATTTAAAAATTAATGCGATTGTCACCACATGCAATCCACATGATATCCTGAAGAATCTTCAGAAAAATGAAATATTACTGTTTGCTACAGTTTTTAATATTTAGTAACTCTTTTAATTGGACAACTCAAGTTACTACAGTAAAATTTTTCCTCAATATTTCTCTCTCAATATCTTTAAAAGTTGATGTTACTGTTGTAATACATATCACCTACTAATTTGCAATATAGCATATTTAAGAGCCATTTCCCACCATTCTTGTCCACAATATTTTTCTTCTTATATACATGTCCACTGATAGTATGGAGTAAAACAAATAAATGATGTATCTCTTGGATACAGCAAATAATTATACCAAATTTTTGTTGCCTAATGATTCAGATTCAGGTTTGCTAAGAATATCATTCACCTATTCAAATGTTGTAGAGAATTTTTCACCTTGCAATTTAAAAAGGTTTAATATTGGTTTTCTTCCACAAATGGAGGATTAAACACACAACATTAAATCACTTTCCTGAGTTAGTGGCAAAAGAAAAAAAACCACGAAATATAGCTACCAAATTTCCTATTCAGCATTTTATCCTCAGGGTGACTGCATGTTTCTATTTTATGTGTTTGCTTTGTGGACATTTCTGTGTGACTGAATTTTATTTGTTGTAAGATATGCCCCTGAAATATTGTGCTGCCTTCACTCTAATAACACCCATTAATAATACTTCATTCTTAAGGATCATGATTTATTTACAAAAGACAGGAGAAATAAAGCTGAAAGAGATAGAAATTTAAAAATTAGGAGGCATAAAAGCTGGAGACTTTTGGTAAAACTCAGTCACAGATATGCAAAATCAACAAAAGTGAAGATATCATTATTGATACTGAATATACACAGGAAATTGAATCCGAGATCACTCAAGAATACCAAAATCTGTGAGTACGTAAGTCTTTGATATGAATTGATATAGTATTTGCCTATAATATATGCACATCCTGGTACATTTTAAATCATCTCTAGATGATTAAGAATATCTAATACAATGCAATGTTATATAAATAGCTATTATACAGCATTATTTAAGTAATAATGACAAGAATAAAATATCTGCCCATGTTAATTATAGATGCAACCTTTCAAAATTTTTCAAAAATGTTTTCCATTACAGTGGGTTCCATACATAGAAGTGAAATCATGGGATACAGAGAGACATTTGAAGACTGAATGTGTGTGTCTGTGTGCACGTATGTGTGGGTGTATACACAGGACCAGAAACAGAAATGTTGTTCAAACCTAGGATAGGAATGTATTTTAATTAATCTAGAACTTTTTAACCACTGGAGGAGAGTATACTCCATCCTTAAATTTAAAAACTAAAGTTTAGTAAATTTTAATTAGAAAATTCTTGAGAACTGGAAAATTCTAGTGATGCACTGGTCATTCATTCTCAAACAAAATATGAAAGAGAACTGTTTCAGAATGAAGGTGAGCAATATTTACAGCCAACTGAAGGGCAGCACAGATTCAGAATGAGGAGGAGGAAAAATCATGTTGAATTTATTCCTAACTTAGAGGGAAAGAAACCAAGCATTTAGTGATCTGGCCCAATCCCTTCATTTTAAGGAAGTTGGAATCATACAGTAGATCAAGAGCTAGAAATAGAAACTGGGTGGCCTGATATTCATCAGAAAACTACACTAGATCCACTGCATTCATGTTGGAGTGTTCCCTATAGTGTTCTTTCTATGAATATTATAGTGGAGAGTATACTATAGTGGAAAGAGAAAGGGGGATATATCAGGGAGGAAGGGCATACGGAAGGGTTGGAGAAGATTAAGAAGGGAGAAAAAGAGACAGAGGATCTATATTCTCTGTAATTAATCCATCATCAAGGTTGTTTGACCTTGATATCAAAATTCAAACTCAGGCAGTCTAAAAATGAGAACCTGGACTTTTAAACTTTTGTGCAAAACTGCCTCCCCAAAAGAATTTAAGAATATGAGGAAATAGTCAATATACTGCTTTTCAATCATTCAAATGTGTCAATTATATAGTAATATTGCACTGATACATGTATACCACTGGCCTGTAACTGTTGGAAAAAATAGCCCTTGGAGGATGTCATTTACAGAAATGAGATTATGGGATAGAATCAGAATGACAGGGATTTCTGGTAAACTTTCTCCCAATTTCCCAGAAGCAAAGGGAGAATTCCTGTGTGCAAAGTGGCTTAAGTTCTTTAGAAGAAGAGCTGCTATAACAATATAAATACATAATTGTCTTGGATATGAATAAAGAAACTGAAATGTAGTATCACTAACTACTAATAAAATTCCAAATTTTCAGATTAAAGATAAGAACTCTATTTCCTTCTATGTCAGTTCTACATACTGTATTTTATAAAATACAACTCAATTATAAAACTCTTTGTTTCATCTGTCTTGAATGTTAATACTTAGTATGAACACAGTTTTTCTCTGACTAGAAAACAGAAATCCTGTAACCATAAGTACCAAAAATAAGAAGACCCTCCTCTTGGGATTTTTAAATACAATTTATTGGGGAAAAAAGGGGGGCATGGGAGACAAGGTTGGCAGGTTATATCTAAGCCACTGTGCATTTAACCTTAATATTAAATATTTAGGCTCAGGGGATTTGTGACAATCTAGATTCAGCTGTAATATAATATTAACAATCAGGAAAAATATCTTTTCACTTCACAAGCAAAAATTCATTAAACAGTGAGACTGACTAAATGGTATAGCTTGGAATGACATTTCAAATGGAAGTATTCATTTTCCCATTATCTCAAATTGTTAATAAATAAAGTTGTCATTTAATGTTGCTTAACTAGATACCATTAGATAACCGAGGAATGAGTCTAATAAACTGTATAACTACATATAATTGATGCACAGTATTTTATATAACTCTATGTGCACATATATATTTCAGACACAACAATTTAGAGAGTGTGTTAATACAGATATTCAGTATTTTTGAAACTATTCAGATAAGAGCTCTGTCAGGATCAATGTTGCAGCATTTAAATGAGTTAAGTGCTGAAGGGACAGAGGAAGAAGCTCAATGTGTTACTGATCCTTATAATCTTACTTTTATTTGACCATTTTGAAAATAAGTTGCTAATTGTGGTGGATGTTAAAATACACCAAGTGCAAAGTAATCAGTTTCAGTTTATAACTGATCATAGTGATAGGATTAAGAGTCAAAGGGATCACATAAACAAGATTAGTGTCTGCTAATACTAGCCAATAGAATTAAAAAGGAGAGAACAATCCAACATGGGAAGTGGGATACACAGCAGACTCAGAGAATGGCAGATGTCCTAAACAGCACTCTGGCCTCAGAATCAGCCCTTAAGGCATTTGGATCTGGCTAAAAAGCCCATGAGAGTATTTCAGGCATGGAAAGCCAAGACACTATGGAAAAATAAATGACCTAAATGAAAGATCTCTGTGAGTGAGATCCTAGCAGAAACTATGGGCCATCAAAGAAGGAGGTACCTTTCTCTGAAGGGAGGAGAGAACTTCCATTTTGACTATGACTTTGTCTAAATAAGATCAGAGTTAGCGAACTCAAGAGGCTTCCATAGCCTTGGCAACTCATGACAAGAGCCTAGGGTATTACTGATGCCATAAGCAAGAGTGTCAATTGTTAAATCAACAACAAGAGTCACTGTGCACTTATTCCCCATGTAGGATCTCTGTCCCTTAATGTGTTACACTATGTAAATTAATAGTATAACTAGTACTCAAACAGTTCTTTATTCTTTGTGTTTCTGTGTGGGTGCATACTGTTGAAATCTTTACTTAGTATATACTAAACTGATCTTTTGTATATAAAGAGAATTGAAAATGAATCTTGATCCATAAGATGCATACTCAGGAAGGAGGCAAGATGGCGGAATAGGAAGGGAACACACTGATAGTCCGGGGAGAGACAGTTTAATAAAAGTGGAGATACTGCAGGTTCAAGGAAGAGTAGGGGAGGAAACAGCAGAAGAAAGTCTTCCGGAATGCGTGATTCACAGGGGACCTGCATGGAGAGCGTGGGAGCCCACAGTTTGGGACACCAGCGGCAGACTCAACACACCAGTGCTGGAATGCGAGGTGAGCCGAACCTCAATAGACCGAGACACTGGCAGGCAAGCGGAGAGAGGAGACTAGAGGGAACGACCCCCGGGGTGGGGGGGGAAGTTCACCAGGCTAACTGGAAGAGAGTGAGAGAGAAAAAAAAAAGGTGACTGGTACGGACACGGGTTTCTCTCTCTCCGCTCACCTCTCAAGGGTGAGCAAGACAAAGAGCAGGCGCCATCTTGGACATACGTCATAAGCAGAGTGACCTCAGGTCTGCACTGGCCCTGAGCCTAGCAGAAAAACCTGACTCTGGGTGGGGCAAATTAACAGGAGATTAGGACCTAGTAAATTTGTGGTGCTCCTGAACTGAGACTGTGAAAAAAAGAGACAGTGGGGGAGAGAACTCACGGAATTCACATGAGCACTCTCCAGAGATGCTACAATTCCGTAACTTTGGCAACCCAGTGGGAGACTGAAGGAGAATTTGAGCCCACTCTGAGGGCAGAACAGATTCCCTGTGTGGTCCTTGGGAAAGAGCTTCTGATCTCTGGCTCCTGTGGGTATATCATTTGCCTGCTAACTACCTCCAACTTCGTTCAGCTGTGCGGAATTACTTCCCTTTTGAATCAAAAAAAGAAAGAGAGAAAGAGAGATCTACCACCCCTAACCTGGGAGTGTCACCTTTGGCACACCAAACAGAGCTCTCAGGCCACACCCATCTCAAGCCTCTAAGGCTCCATCAAAAACAGATAGTCCACTTAATCTAGAGTCATAGTATAACAAGAAAAAGCACCACAGTGAAGAAACCAAATATCTCCAATATGCCAAATAGCAAATGCAAAAACTGAGGTAGTAAAAACAAGGAAGTCACCATGACCCCCCAAACGAAAAAGACACCCCAATTCAAGATTATGAAGATGATGAGATAGAAGAAATACAAGAAGCAGATCTCAAAAAATTGATAAGAACATTAAGAAGTTCTCAAAAACAAATTCTTGAACTACAGAAATCCTTAATGGACAAGATAGAAAATCTCTCTCGTGAAAATGAAATATTAAGGAGGAATCAAAATGAAACGAAACAACTAGTACAACAGGAAACTGTGATAGTGACGAGAAATCATAATGAAGTGAAGAATTCAATAGATCAAATGAAAAACACAATAGAGAGCCTTACAAACAGAATGGGTGAAGCAGAAGAGAGAATATCGGACTTAGAAGACAGAGAACAGGAAAGGATACAGTCAGACCAAAGAAAAGAAGAGGAAATTAGAAATCTAAAACATATTGTCAGGAATCTTCAGGATACTATTAAAAAACCCAACATTCGGGTTCTAGGAGTTCCTGAAGGCATGGAGAGGGAGAAAGGATTAGAAGGCCTTTTTAGTGAGATATTAGCAGAAAATTTCCCAGGTTTGGAGAAGGACAGAGAAATCCTAGTACAGGAAGCTCACAGAACCCCTAATAAACACGACCAAAAGAGATCCTCACCACGACACGTTGTAATTAAACTCTCCACAGTGAAACAGAAAGAAAAGATCCTAAAATGTGCAAGAGAGAAACGTCAGATTACTCTCAGAGGATCTCCAATCAGACTCACAGCTGACTTCTCATCAGAAACCCTACAAGCTAGGAGGGAATGGCGAGATATAGCCAGGTACTAAGAGAGAACAACTGCCAGCCCAGAATATTATATCCTGCAAAGGTATCATTTGTGAATGAAGGTGAAATAAAGACTTTTCATAGTAAACTGAAATTGAAAGAATTTGTCGCCATTCGTCTAGCCATGCAAGATGCTTAAAGAGGTGTTACACACAGAAACACAGAAACACGGTCATCAATATGAACGAAGGTAAAGGAAGGAAACCTCACAGCAAAAGATCACAGGGAATTCCAAGCATATATTAGAACTTATCTTTGGCAAATGGCAGGGCAAAGTTACCACTTATCATTAGTCACATTGAACGTGAATGGCCTGAACTGTCCAGTTAAAAGACACCGATTGGCTGATTGGGTTAAGGAACAAAACCCATCTATTTGCTGCTACAGAAACACATCTTTCCAACAAAGATCCATAAGACTGAAAGTGAAAGGCTGGAAAAAGATATACCATGCCAACAGAAATGAAAAAAGAGCGGGCATAGCCATCTTAATATCGGACAACATAAACTTTACCACAAAAACTGTTAAGAGAGACAAAGTGGGGCACTATATAATGATTAAGGGATCAATACAACAAGAAGATATAACAATTATCAATGTATATGCACCTAACTACAGGGCACCAGTTTATCTAAAAGATTTGTTAAGGGACTTAAAGGGAGACTTAGACCCCAATACAATAGTACTGGGGGACTTCAATACTCCACTCTCAGAAATAGACAGACCAAGAGGACAGAAGATCAATAAGGATACAGTAGATTTAAACGACACTATAGCCCAAATGGATCTGACAGATATATACAGAACTTTGAATCCTACAGCTAAAGATTTTACATTCTTCTCAGCAGTACATGGAACCTTCTCTAGGACTGACCACATACTAGGCCATAAAGCAAGTCTCAGCAAATTCAAAAGAATTAGAATCATACCATGCAGCTTCTCAGACCATAAAGGAATGAAGTTGGAAATTAGCAACTCAGGAATCCCTAGAGCATACGCAAACACATGGAGATTGAACAACATGCTCCTGAATGAGCAATGGGTCATAGAAGAAATTAAAAGAGAAATCAAAAATTTTCTGGAAGTAAATGAAGACAACAACACAACGTACCAAAACTTATGGGACGCAGCAAAAGCAGTGTTAAGAGGAAAGTTTATACCAATAGGTGCCTACATCAAGAAATTGGAAAGGCACCAAATAGATGAGCTTTCAATTCACCTCAAGGATCTAGAAAACCTACAGCAAACCAGACCCAAATCTAGTAGGAGAAGAGAAATAATTAAAATCAGAGAAGAAATCAACAGGATTGAACCCCCAAGAAAAAAAACATTACAAAAAATCACCCAAACGAGGAGCTGGTTTTTTTGAAAAAAAAAAAAAAAATTGACACCCCATTGGCCCAACTAACTAAAAAAAGAAGAGAAATGTCCCAAATCCATAAAATCAGAGATGAAAAAAGGAAACGTAACAACAGACACCACAGAAATAAAAAGACTCATCAGAAATTACTACAAGGACTTGTATGCCAGCAAACAGGGAAACCTATCAGAAATGGATAGATTCCTGGACACATGCTACCTACCTAAATTGAACCAGGAAGACATCGAAAACCTAAACAGACCCATAACTGAGACAGAAATTGAAACAGTAATAAAGGCCCTCCCAACAAAGAAAAGCCCAGGACCAGATGGATCACTGCTGAATTCTACCAGACATTTAAAGAAGAACTGACTCCAATTCTTCTCAAACTATTCAGAACAATCGAAGAAGAGGGAGTCCTCCCAAATTCTTTCTATGAAGCCAGCATCACCTTAATTCCTAAGCTGGAAAAAGATGCAGCATTGAAAGAGAATTACAGGCCGGCGCCGCGGCTCACTAGGTTAATCCTCCGCCTAGCGGCGCCGGCACACCAGGTTCTAGTCCCGGTCAGGGCGCCGGATTCTGTCCCAGTTACCCCTCTTCCAGGCCAGCCCTCTGCTATGGCCAGGGAGTGCAGTGGAGGATGGCCCAGGTGCTTGGGCCCTGCAACCCATGGGAGACCAGGAAAAGCACCTGGCTCCTGTCTCCTGCCATCGGATCAGCGCGGTGTGCTGGCCGCAGCGCGCCGGCCGCGGCGGCCATTGGAGGGTGAACCAACGGCAAAGGAAGACCTTTCTCTCTGTATCTCTCACTGTCCACTCTGCCTGTCCAAAAAAAAAAAAAAAAAAAAAGAAAGAGAATTACAGACCAATATCCCTGATGAACATAGATGCAAAAATCCTCAATAAAATTCTGGACAATAGACTGCAACAACACATCAGAAAGATCATCCACCCAGACCAAGTGGGATTTATCCCTGGTATGCAGGGATGGTTTAATGTGCGCAAGACAATCAATGTGATACACCACATTAACAGACTGCAGAAGAAAAACCATATGATTATCTCAATAGACACCGAGAAAGCATTTGATAAAATACAACACCCCTTCATGATGAAAACTCTAAGCAAACTGGGTTTGGAAGGAACATTCCTCAACACAATCAAAGCAATCTATGAAAAACCCACAGCCAACATCCTATTGAATGGGGAAAAGTTGGAAGCATTTCCACTGAGATCTGGTACCAGACAGGGATGCCCACTCTCACCACTGCTATTCAATATAGTTCTGGAAGTTCTAGCCAGAGCTATTAGGCAAGAAAAAGAAATTAAAGGGATACAAATTGGGAAGAAAGAACTCAAACTATCCTTCTTTGCAGATGATATGATTCTTTATTTAGGGGACCCAAAGAACTCTACTAAGAGACTATTGGAACTCATAGAAGAGTTTGGCAAAGTAGCAGGGTATAAAATCAATGCACAAAAATCAACAGCCTTTGTATACACATACAATGCGATGGCTGAGGAAGAACTTTAAGATCAATCCCATTCACAATAGCTACAAAAACAATCAAATACCTTGGAATAAACTTATCCAAGGACGTTAAAGATCTCTATGATGAAAATTACAAAACCTTAAAGAAAGAAATAGAAGAGGATACCAAGAAATGGAAAAATCTTCCATGCTCATGGATTGGAAGAATCAATATCATCAAAATGTCCATTCTCCCAAAAGCAATTTATAGATTCAATGCAATCCCAATCAAGATACCAAAGACCTTCTTCTCAGATCTGGAAAAAATGGTGCTGAAATTTATATGGAGACACAGGAGACCTCGAATAGCTAAAGCAATCTTGTACAACAAAAAGAAAGCCAGAGCCATCACAATACCAGATTTCAGGACATGCTACAGGGCAGTTGTAATCAAAACAGCATGGTATGGTACAGAAACAGATGGATAGACCAATGGAACAGAATTGAAACACCAGAAATCAATTCAAACATCTACAGCCAACTCATATTTGATCAAGGGTCCAAAACCAATCCCTGGAGTAAGGACAGTCTATTCAATAAATGGTGCGAGAAAATTGGATTTCCACGTGCAGAATCATGAAGCAAGACCCCTACCTTTCACCTTACACAAAAATCCACTCAACATGGATTAAAGACTTAAATCTACGACCTGACACCATCAAATTATTAGAGAGCATTGGAAAAACGCTGCAAGATATAGGTACCGGCAATGACTTCTTGGAAAACACCCCAGAAGCACAGGCAGTCAAAGCCAAAATTAACATTTGGGATTGCATCAAATTGAGAAGTTTCTGTACTGCAAAAGAAACAGTCAGGAAAGTGAAGAGACAACCGACAGAATGGGAAAATATATTTGCAAACTATGCAACTGATAAAGGGCTGATAACCAGAATCTACAAAGAAATCAAGAAACTCCACCAGATCAAGACAAACAACCCACTTAAGAGATGGGCCAAGGACCTCAATAGACATTTTTCAAAAGAGGAAATCCAAATGGCCACCAGGCACATGAAAAAATGTGCAAGATCACTAGCAATCAGGGAAATGCAAATCAAAACCACAATTAGGTTCCACCTCACCCCAGTTAGAATGGCTCACATTCAGAAATCTACCAACAATAGATGCTGGCGAGGATGTGGGGAAAAAGGGACACTAACCCACTGTTGGTGGGAATACAAACTGGTCAAGTCACTATGGAAGTCAGTCTGGAGATTCCTCAGAAACCTGAATATAACCCTACCATTCAACCCAGCCATCCCACTCCTTGGAATTTACCCAAAGGAAATTAAATTGGCAAACAAAAAAGCAGTCTGCAGCCTAATGTTTATTGCAGCTCAATTCACAATAGCTAAGACCTGGAACCAACCCAAATGCCCATCAACAGTAGACTGGATAAAGAAATTATGGGACATGTACTCTATAGAATACTATACAGCAGTCAAAAACAATGAAACCCAGTCATTTGCAACAAGATGGAGGAATTTGGAAAACATCATGCTGAGTGAATTAAGCCAGTCCCAAAGGGACAAATAGCATATGTTCTCCCTGATCGGCGACTACTAACTGAGCACCAAAGGGGAAGCTTGTTGAAGTGAAATGGACACTATGAGAAACAGTGACTTGATCAGCTCTTATCCTGATGGTTAATGTACAATGTAATAGTTTATCCATTTTAGTATTTCTTTTGTTCTAGTACTATTGGTTGAACCTGTAATTAACACACAATTGTTCTTAGTTGTTTAAATTTTAACTGAAAAGTGATCCCTGTTAGGAATTTGGAAAACATTATGTTGAGTGAAATAAGCCAATCCCAAAGGGACAAATACCACTTGTTATCCGTGATAGGTGACAACTAACTGAGCACCAAAAAGGAAACCTGTTAAAGTGAAATGAACACTATGAGAAACGGTGACTTGATCAGCCATCACCCTGACTGTTGATGAGCAGCTTAATATGTTATCCCTCTTAGTATTTTTGTTTGTTTGTTCTACTTAATACTTTTGGTTGAATACTGTAATCAATACACAATTCTTCTTAAGTGCTGAAACTTAACTGAAAAGTGATCACTGTTAAATATCAGAGTGGGAATAAGAGAGGGAAGAGATGTGCAAATCGGGACATGCTCAAGCTGACTTACCTCAAACGGTGGAGTTAGAAGCATACCAGGGGATTCAAATTCAATCCCATCGAGGTGGCATGTACCAATGGCATCTCACTAGTCCCAGTGATCAATTTCTGTTACAATTGATCATAATGATAGGTCTAAGAACCAAAGGGATCACATAAACATGAATTGTGTCTGCAAATACTAGCTGATAGAATCAAAAAGGGAGAGAATGATCCAACATGGGAAGTGAGATACACAGCAGACCCATAGAATGGCAAGTGTCCTAAACAGCACTCTGGCCTCAGAATCAGCCCTTAAGGCATGCGGATCCAGCTGAAATGCCCATGAGAGTATTTCAGGCATGGAAAGCCAAGACACTCTGGGGGAAAAAAAAAAAACCTAAATGAAAGATCTCTGTGAGTGAGATCCTAGCAGAAAGTATGGGCCATCAAAGAAGGAGGTACCTTTCTCTGAAGGGAGGAGAGAACTTCCACTCTGACTATGACCTTGTCTAAATAAGGTCAGAGTCGGTGAACTCAAAAGGCTTCCATAGCCTTGGCAACTCATGACAAGAGCCTAGGGTATTACTGATGCCATAAACAAGAGTGTCAATTTGTTAAGTCAACAACAGGAGTCACTGTGCACTTACTCCTCATGTAGGGTCTTTGTCCTTAGTGTGCTGTACATTGAGATTTAATGCTATAACTAGTACTCAAACAGTATTTTTCACTTTATGTTTCTGTGTGGGAGCAAACTGTTGAAATCTTTACTTAATGTATGCTAAACTGATCTTCTGTATAGAAAGAGAATCGAAAATGAATCTTGATGTGAATGGAAGGGGAGAGGGAGTGGATAAGGGGAGGGTTGCGGTTTGGAGGGATGTTATGGGGGGAAGCCATTGTAATCCATATTCTGTACTTTGGAAATTTATATTCATTAAATAAAAGTTAAAAAATGCAAAAAAAAAAAAAGAAAATGAATCTTGATGTGAATGGGATGGGAGAGGGAATGGGAGATGGGATGGTTGTAGATAGGATGGAGGTTATGGGGGGGAAAAGCCACTGTAATCCAAAAGCTGTTCTTTGGAAATTTATATTTATTAAATAAAAGTTAAAAAAAAATAGACCAAGTGAGAAAGTATCTGGGAAGCAGAACACTTGCTACATTGACCCTGATGGGAATTTGAATCTGCCACCTACCTAGTTTGGTCAGTTACATTTATTGACATGCTTCTTTTTAAGAAAAAAGGGTGTGTTGGGGGGCTTGCAATTCATTATCTCACTAATATACAGAGTTTAAAGAAATTGAACTTGTAGAAACAAAGGTTAGAAAAGTGGATGCCAGGAGCTCCAGTGATGGGGAGTGGAAGGCAGAGGGTGAGACAAAAGAAACAGTTTCTGGAGAGCTGTTGTTCACCATGACTATAGTTCATTAGAATGCATTATGTACTTGAAAACTGCTAAAGGAGTAGATCTTAAATAGTCTCACCACACATACACACACAGGTACACAAGATAAAGAGGCAGGCTTTGTGGTATACTATGATTAAGTAGCCACATAGGACATCCACATTCCATACTGGAATGCCTGGTATTGGGTCCTCTCTCTATTTTCAATTCAGCTTCTTGCTAATGTTCACTCTGGGAGACAGCAGATAATGACTCAAGTACCTGGGTCTCTACCACCCACTTGGGAGATCCAGACGGCCTGGCCCAGCACCTACTGTTGCAGGCAGTGGTAGAGTCAACCCGTGGATAGGTGCGTGCATGTGTGTATATGCATATCTCCTTTTCGAACAACTAAACTTTAAATAAAGGATACCTATGTGAAATGATGGATGTGTTAATTAGCTGGATTTAATCATCTCACATTGCACATGTTTTGAAATATGATATTCATTTTTATTTATAAATTATACCTTAATAAAAATGGGAAGAAATATCTGTAATTGAATCTGTCAAAACAATCCTGATCATCACTAGCCATCAGGGAAATGCAAATCAAAACCACAATGAAGTTTAACTACACTCCCATTACAATGGCTCTCATACAGAAATCAACAACAAATGCTGGCAAGGATGTGGGGAAAAAGGTACCCTAACCCACTGCTGGTGGGAATGCAAACTGGTACAGCCACTGTGTAAGATAGTATGGAGATACTTCAGAAATCTAAACATAGACCCACCGTATGACCCACCCATCCCACTCCTGGGAATTTACCCAAACCAATAGAAATCAGTATATGAAAGTTATCTGTACCACATGTTCATTGAAGCACAATTCACAATAGCTAAGATATGGAATCAACCCAGATGTTCATCAACTGTTCACTCAATAAAGAAATTACACTATATATACAATATACTGTATTATTCAGCAAAAAAATGAGTGCAACTAGAAAACATTATATTTAGTGAAAAAATCCAGTACCCAAAAGACAGACTACCATATGTTGTCCCCGATCTGAAGTAACTAACAGAGTACCTAAAATGTAATATATTGGAATAAAATGGACATTTTGAGATTTGATGATTGTTTACAGCCTTGTATCTTGTGTTGATGAACAGTGTTTTCTTCTTCATACTATTTGTAGAACTCTTTTATTCAGCGTAGGGTTAACTTTATGATCATAAAGTAAACTGAAAGTAGATCTTTGTACAAATTAAGAGTTGGAATGGAAGAGGGAGGAGGAAGAAGGTTTAGAGTGTGGGTGGGAAGGAGGATAGGGTGAGAAGTATCACTATGTTCCTAAATCTGTATATATGAAATACATGAAACTCATATAACTTAAATAAAAATTTTTAAAAAGAAAATACTGATCAAATGGTTACCTTGTATATGTTCTCATCTAGACTCTGATTTTAAGTAGACACTGAAATAATTGAAACCAAAGTCTCCTTGACAATGTCATTGGTTTCACAAATAATCCCCACCACTGGACCAAAGCTATTGTAAAAAAAGTTTGCCTGATGGATAGAAAGGCAGGATAAGGAAGCCATAGAAGCCTGGAAAATTATGGAATTTGGGCATATAGTAGAATATCTCTGAATTTTATTGTCCTTCATGAGGAAAATGGAGATAATATCAAATCACAGACTGTGTTGGAATAATTTAGTAAAATGAAATAATGCTTCAAAAATTGTAACCTTTATTGATAAATAACATAATGATATAAACAGTTTTACAAACAATTGTTTGGTCTAAGAGAAAATGTTTTAATAGTAGTCATTGCAACGTACCTAAGGTTTTGAAATGTGGGGAGTGAATCAGAGGACATAAAGTCTCTCTCTATATGTATCTTTCCATCTCTGTATCTCTGTCTCTAATTCTCTCTCTGTAATTCTGCCTTTGAAATAAGTAAAATAAATCTTAAAAAAAAGAATATATGTGCATATCTCACTCATATATATATATATATATATATATATAAGAGCTAGCAGTAAAGAAAATGGTGCCTAATACTGTTAGGCTAGCATAAATTCTTTTACATTTATTTTCTCATTTGATTCTCATGTAAACATGGATGTACATAAGCCTCAAATGCCCATGGCTAAGAATGAAGCCATGAAGCCATACTTCTGTTAATACCCAATCATGTTTACTTTGTCTCTTACCTGCTTAAGATAGAATTCCCAGTCTCCTGTAAATTTCCCTTCATGATGCGTAGAGTACATCACACATATTCATGAACCCACCTGATGGATCACCTATCTTTGGTTTCAGTCCTTCAAGCTTCAGAAATGTTCCCTCACCCCTGTGCTTGCCTTAAGGCGTCTACCTGCCTGACCTCTTCCTCCATCAAGATCAGAATCCTTACAGAGTACAAAGGCAACCTATGGAATAGGAGAAAGTATTTGCAAACATTGAATATGGCAAGGAATTAATCTCCAAAATTCATAAGGAACACCTAAAACTCAACAGCAAAAGTAAAACAAACAAAACACCCAATAATTCAATTGAAAAATGAACCAAGTATTTGAATAGATATTTCTCCAAAGTCATGGAAATGGCCAACAGGCATATGAAAAAAAATTCTCAACCCCACTAGTAATAAGAGATACGCAAATCAAAAACACAGTGAGATATCACTTCACACCTATCATGATAGCTACTATCAACAAAATAAAAGACAAGTGTTGGGAAAAAATGTGGTGACACTGGAAACCCTAGGAATGTAAAATGGTACAGTCAATATGGAAAACAGTGCAGAACTTCCTCAAAAACTAAAAACAAAGTTGTACAATTCATCATTACCCCTATTAGATATATCCATCCAAAAGAACAGGGATAGAGATCTTGACAAGATACCTGTACTCCCATGTTCACTGCAGCACTATTCAAATGGCCAAGATGTGGAAAAACCCTGAGTATACACAAACAGATGAATGAATGTATAAAGAAAATACATATAATGGAATACTGTTCAGCCTTTATAGAGAGGGAAAGGAAATTCTGAAATTTGGGACAGGATATTGGGTGAGTCTTGAGGACATTATGCTAAATGAATAATAAGCCAGTCACAGAAAGACAAATGTTGGATGATGCCACTTATAAGGTTTATTAAATAGTCAGATTCATAGAATAATCAAGAAATAGGATGGATGGTGGTTAGCAGCAGCTAGAAGAAAAGGGAAATGGGGAGTTATTTATGAATAGGCTTAACGTTCCCATTAAAGAAGATGAATAAGCTCTAAAAACCACCTGTATGACAGTGTACCTCTAATCAGCAATGTATGGCACACTTCAAAATTCAAGAGAGTGGGTCTCCTGGTAAATGTTATTAACAAAATTCAAAAAAGAAAAAAAAAATGGAAACTCCCAAGTCATCTCTGCTCAGGACAGGGCTTCTACCATTGGTTGGTACAAAGGGAGTAAGACAGAAACAACACAGTTCTATTTAGGCATGTTCTGGGGGATCCAACAGCATAGTTAGTTGGGACCTGAAGTGTTGCAAAATGTAAGAGTGCAGCTTCCATTTGTAGGGAAACTTCCATCTCAAGGGAGTACACACATGTCCATGGGGCAGCTGGGTCAAAACTATTATCACTCTTGTTTAACAGGAGTCACTGTGCACTTACTCCTCATGTAGGATCTTTGTCCTTAGTGTGCTGTACATTGAGATTTAATGCTATAACTAGTACCCAAACAGTATTTTTCACTTTATGTTTCTGTGTGGGAGCCAACTGTTGAAATCTTTACTTAATGTATGCTAAACTGATCTTCTGTATAGAAAGAGAATCGAAAATGAATCTTGATGTGAATGGAAGGGGAGAGGGAGTGGGAAAGGGGAGGGTTGCGGGTGGGAGGGACGTTATGGGGGGGAAGCCATTGTAATCCATAAGCTGTACTTTGGAAATTTATATTCATTAAATAAAAGTTAAAAAAAAAAAAACTATTTCTAATCAATTCCTGTGCTCTATACAGAGCACCCAACCTAGCCCAAACTATCTTTATGCCTGAACCTTGGTTGTGTTATAGGTTCTTTGCATGTCACTTGTATTTTCCGAAACTTTCCTTAGCTCAAAGATAACAGGAATAGATACTTATGGAAGAGATAATATTTTTTTAATATTTATTTTATTTATTTGAAAGAATTACAGAGATAGAGACAGAGAGAGAGGTCTTCCATCCGCTGGGTCACTTCCCAGATGGCCATAACGGCCAGAGCTGTGCTGATTCGAAGCCAGGAGCCAGGAGCTTCTTCCGGGTCTCCCACGTGGGTAAAGGGGCCCAAGGACTCAGGCCATCTTCTACTGCTTTCCCAGGCCATACCAGAGAGCTGGATAAGAAGAGGAGCGACCGGGACTAGAACTGGAGTCCATATGGGATGCCAGTGCTTCAGGCCAGAGCTTTAACCTGTTGCACTACAGTGCCGGCCCCAGAGGTAATATTGTTTAACTCATGCCAGACCTGAATCTTAGTTACAACTAAGGATATTCTTTCCACCCTGTGAACTGTTATCATCACTTTACACAAAAGAAACAGAGACTCACAGTAATGTCATAAATTATGAAACTACACAGGTAGCAAATGACAAGACTGGAATTTGAACCCAAGAAGCTCTGACTAGAAAATTCCTAACTCTTTTCTACTTGGCACTATCCTCTCACCTCAATATTGTACTCTACTTTGTCTAACTTGCACTAGGTAACCAGTGGAGCACGTTTATACTATTTAATAAAGATTTCTCTGTGTCAGGGGCTTTGGATTTCATATCATGATTCTAATAATAATTCTGCAAGGAATATTTTGCCATAATCATTTACTGATGAGGACTATCTTAGCTTCACCTCTCCAGAATCACAGCTTAGATGAGAATTCCTCATGCAGGTGTTTTATTAAGAATCACACTCAAGAAGATAGGATAAAGAATGGAGAAGTCAGGATAGGGGACAGGAATAAGCTATGTATCTATTAGATTTCAGCAATGCCCTGCTTTGTGAAACTTCGTATAACAGGAGACCTTTGCAATGGAAAATGAAACTCTTTGTCACTCCCACATGTATCAGTCATCAGCAAAGACCTACAGAGGTATGGTTGTGGGGCCAGGGTAGGAAGACAAACTAGCAGGCCCACACAAGACAGGGCTCCCACTACAGAAAAAGGGATCTGGGCAGAGCACAACTTTGCCTATTGGAAAGTAAAGTAATTCATTACATATCATAGACAGCAGGGCTCAGAGGCAAGATTCCAAGATTCTGTAACACTCCACTAACAATATCTAATAGCAAAACTTACCTGCTGAGAAAGGGCAATGTGCTTGTAACAATTTTAGTGAGATTATCCGATAACTGTCAATGTGGGTAGAAATTAGATTGGGATAAGTATATCATAACTAGGTTTCCTTGAACTACATGGTTTCAGGCAGTTTTAAATGATTACCTAATGAACTACTAAATACATTTTATATGACATTTCATCTTAAACATAAATATAAAAATTGGGAAAAAAAACTTTCAAGGTTAAACACCCCAATTTTCTTCTAGCTTCCTATTTTCTCACAGCCCCTAAAGTAAAATTGACATACAATAAAATGCATGTATTAAAAGAATACAATTACATATATTTCAATGGAGCTGCACAACAATCAAGATTACTATCAGATCCATACCCATAGCTCCAGTGCTCCTCATGTCTCTCATTCTCGGTTTTTTTTAAAGATTCATTTATTTATTTATTTGAAAGTCAGAGTTACACAAAGAGAGGAGAGGCGGGGGGCAGGGGGAGTCTTCCACCCAATGGTTCACTTCCCAGTTGGCTGCAATGGCTGGAGCTGTGCCGATCTGAAGCCAGGAGCCAGGAGCTTCTTCTGGATCTCCCATGCAGGTGCAGACAGGCAATAGCAGAGAGCCGGATCAGAAGTAGAGCAGCCAGGCCTCAAACCGGTGCCCATATGGGATGGGATGCTGGCGCTTCAGGCCAGGGCGTTAACACACTGAGCCACAGCGCCAGCCCCATGTCTCTCATTCTCGCTCTCCCTCAGGCTACCCACCTCTTTCCAACCCCAGGAAACCAGTGATATAATTTATATTCCTATAGATTATTTTGTCTTGTTTAGAATTTTAGGATCACAATTTGTGTACTCCCTTCTGTCTGGCTTCTTTCACTCAGGATAACTATTTTGAGACCGAACTATGTTGTAGTATGGCTCCATAGGTTATTTTCTGTTATTCATAAGTGATACACTACTGTATAAACTGATCTCAGTATTCAAGATTACTTCAAAAATGTCAGGGGAAATAGAATAAAAAGATATATTTAGGCCAGCACCGCGGCTCAATAGGCTAATCCTCCGCCTGCGGCGCCGGCACCCTGAGTTCTAGTCCCAGTCAGGGCACCAGATTCTGTCCCGGTTGCTCCTCTCCCAGGCCAGCTCTCTGCTGTGGCCCAGGAAGGCAGTGGAGGATGGCCCAAGTGCTTGGGCCCTGCACCCGCATGGGAGACCAAGAGAAGCACCTGGCTCCCGGCTGAGGATCAGTGTGGTGCGCCGCCCGCAGCAGCCATTGAGGGGTGAACCAGCGGAAATGGAAGACCTTTGTCTCTCTCTCTCTCTCACTGTCCACTCTGCCTGTCAAAAAAAAAAAAAAGATATATTTAGGGGCTGGCACTGTGGCGCAATGGGTTAAAACCCTGTCCTGAAGCACTGGCATCCCATATGTGTGCTGGTTCTGGTCCCGGCTGCTCCTCTTCCGATCCAGCTCTGCTATGGCAAAGATCTGGGAAAGCAGTGGAAGATGGCCTAAATCCTTGGGCCCCTGCACCCACTGCACTCACATGGGAGACCCAGAGGAAGCGCCTGGCTGCTGGCTTCGGATCGTCGCAGCTCCAGCCATTGCAGCCATCTGGGGAGTGAACCAGCAGATGGAAGACTCTCTCTCTGTCTCTACCTCTCTCTGTAACACTGTCTTTCAAATAAATAAAATAAATCTTTTTTTAAAAAAATGAAGACATATTTATTTTGATGAAAAGATTTTGAAATCCATGCATTTTCTTCATAATATGCATTTTCCATGAACTTTCTGAAGATCCATCATATTTATCTAATAATATCTGAATGGGCATATATAATGTTTCCAGTTTGAGGATATTACAAATAAAGATGCTATGAGCATTTGTATATGTTTTCATTTCTTTTGCATAGATGCCTAGGGACAAAATGCCTGGGTTGCATAGCAGATAAATGTTTAACTTCATAAGAAACGGCCAACTTATTTTCCAAAGGGTTTTACATTCTCATCAGCAACCGATTAGTTCTAGTTTTTCACGGATGTGCCAATATTTGATAAGGTTAAGCTATCAATTTCAAAAGGTGAATAGTAGTTTCTCATTGCCATTTTAATTTGCTTTTTCCTCATGACCACCAATATTGAACATCCTATTTTGTGTTTATTTGCTATCCTTACATTTTGTTGACTAAAAGTTATGTTCAAGCATTTTGCCAATTTTTTATTTGGTGTATTTGTTTTCTGTCTTAGTCCGTTCAGGCTGCTGTTGTAATTTAAAATAGCGAGACTAGGAGGCTAATAAACAATAGATATTGATTTCTCACAATTCCAGAGGCTAGGAAACCAAATATCAAGGCACGGCAGATGCAATGTATGGTAAGGGCCTGCCACCTGGTTCATAGCTGGCCACCAGGATTCTCATTGTATCCTCTCATATCAGAGTGGTTAAGGAAGTTCTCCCAAGTCTCTTTTTTAGGGCACTCATTAATCACCTATCAAAGTCCCAATTCCTAAGGCCATCACATTAGAGCATAGGATTTCAACACATAAATTGAGGTGGAAGTACACAAGCATTCAGCCTACAGCATTTTCTTACTATCAAATTCTAAGAGTTTTTATATAATCGGTTTACAAGTTTTATTTTAACAGATTTGCAGATACTTTCTCCAAATCTGTGGCTTTTCTTCTCTTTCAGCAGTGTCTTTGGGGAAGCAAAAGTTTTAAATTTTAATGAAATCTAATTTATCATTGTTTTTGGTATATTACCTGAGAAATCTGTGTCTAATCCAGTTACAAAAATTTTTTTCTATGCTTATTTCTATAAATTGCAAAGTTTTTGGTTTACATTTAATTCAATATTCCATTTTGAAGGAATCTTTATATGTGTTATGAGGCATAAATGAAAATTTGTATTCTGGCGTGTGGATATTTTTTCAGTTTCACTTAGTGAAAAGAATGCACTGTCTCAACTGAATTTCCTTTTCATCTTTGCTGAAAAATTTTTGGCCATATATGTGTGAATCTATTTCTAGATTCTCTATTCATTTCCATTGTTCTAATTCCCCCTCATTATGCCAATGCCACACTGTTTTGATTACTAAAGCTTTAAAGCACTCTTGAAATGAGATAATTTTAATCTTCTAATTTCCTTCTTTTTCAAAGTCCTGTGGTCTATTATGAACCCTTTGCATTTCCACATGAATTTTAGAATTAGTTTTTCAATTTCTACAAAAGTAGAAAAAAAAAAAAAACCAAAATCCTTCTAGTATTTTTGTTGGTACTGAATTGTATTTCTATATTAATTTGGGAGAACTGGCATCTTAAAAGTACTCTCCTTGCACCCATAAGCACATTATAGTTCTCCATTTATTTAGATCTTTTTGAATTACTCTCTATATTTTAGAGTTTTCATTGTGTTGATCTTGGTCATTTTGATCTCTAAATATTAAATATGGTGATTCTATTTTAAATGACATTTTAAATTTAATTTAAAATTGTCCATTGCTAGTATTAAGGAAGTGCAAATTTAAAAAAAAATTATATTGGATCTTGGGGCCTTGATAAAAGTATTTAATAAGCCTAGTAATATTTTGGAGATTCTATCTATAGGTTTTGGCTTCATGCACTTTGAAGTTCTTTTATTAGGTGTATGAATAGTTAATTTTAAAACATTTTCTTTTTAAGGTTTAAGGTTGATTTTATTTATGTGAAAGGAAGAATGAGAGAGAGAGAGACACAGAAAGAAAGTGATCCTCAATCAACTAGTTCACTCCCCAAATGGCTATAACAAACAGGGCGGAGCCAGGCCAACCTTGAAGCCCAGAAGGTCACCTGGATCTCCCATACGGATCAGGGGCCCTAGTACTTGGGCCATCCTCTGCTGCCTTCCTGATTTAGCAGGAGCTAGATCAGAAGTGAGGAGGACTGATATGGGATGTAGGCATTGCAAGCTGCAGCTTAATTCAGTGTGCCACAATGTGAGCCCAACATTTCATATTGTAAAATTCTCCTGGTCAGTCAATCCTCTATCATTATGAAGTATTATTTTTATTCATGAATATATTTATCCATAGGCTTCAGATCAACTGCTGTTCTGAAATCCAGTTTTTCTGATATTAATATACATAATACATCTTTCTTTTGGTTACTGTTCACATAGTTGGTGCTTTTATTTTTACCCATTTGGGTCCTTACATGTAAGCATGTTTTTGTAAGCAGAATAGAGCTGAGCTTAGGCTTGCTATCTAATCTCTGATTTGACTTAAATATTTAGTAAATAATGTACATTGAAATTATTAATATAGTTAATTTTAAATCTGTTCTCTTACTACTTGTTTTATATTTATTTCATGTGTTTTTGTTCTACTTTCTTCTTCTACCTTTTTTGGATTCATTAAGTATTTTAAATTAATTCCATTGCAACTTCTTTGTTGATTTATTAAATCCAACCCTTTGTTCTCTTATTTTAGTGGTGGCTATAGGGTATGCAGTATATATCTTCAACTTATCACAGTTTTATTTCAAGTTATATTATACCATTTTTCTATAATATGAGAACCTTACAATAATGCTATTCTAACTCCCATAACTGATTTTGTGCTAATATTATGTTTTAACTTGCATATGCTATAAATTCCACATTACTTTTCTATAATTTTGTTTAAACAATTATTTTTGAAAGTTTTTTTTCAATAAGAAAAGTATTTCATTTACTTACTCATATAAATACAATTTTCAATGCTTGCTGTTCCTTTGTCTAAAGCCACATTTCCATGAGAGATTTTCTTTAATATTTTCTGTTATACAGATCTGCCAGTGTTGAATTCTTTCAACTTTTTCTAATGACTTAGAACATCTTTATTTCGCTTAAGCTTCCAATGCTGTGAAAACATTGCTCCACTGTCTTATCACTTATATCGTCTATGAAAAGAAACTGTCCATTGTCATCACTGCTCCCCTGGCGTAATGTATCTTTTTATCTGGCTGATTTTAAGATTTTGTCTTCATAGTAATTTTTAGCAATTTGATAATTATGTGCCTTCATATAATTTTCTGCATGACTTTTGTGCTTAGGATTTATTGAGCATCTTGTACATGTGGGTTTCTAGGTTTCATCAAATTTAGAAAAATGTTGGCTATTATTTCTCCAAATATATTTTCTATTCCTCTCTTTTCAAGGTTCTCAAATACATATAGACCACTTACTATTTTCTTCCAAGTTGTCAGTGCTCTGTTCTCTTTGTTGATTCTCTTTATTTCCTCTGTGCTTAATTTTATAAATTTCCTATTGTTTTGACTTCTAGCTTATTATATTTTTTATGCAATGTCTTGTCTGTTATCAGTCCCTTTCAGTGTAGTTTTCATCTCTGGAAATTTAATTTGGGTCTTTTTCATATCTTAACTAAATTTTTAAACATTATGAAATACATCTGTAGTGATGATTTTTTAAAGATTTATTTACTGGGGCTAACACTGTGGCATACTGGGCTAAACCTCTACCTGCGGTGCCAGAATCCCGTATGGAAGCCAGTTCTAATCCCAGCTGCTCCTCTTCCAATCCAGCTCTCTGCTATGGCTTAGAAAAGCAGTGGAAGATGTCCCAAGTGCTTGGGCCCCTGCACCCATGTGGGAGACCCAGAAGAGGCTCCCAGCTCCTGGCTTCAAATCAGTGCAGCTCCAGCCATTGCAGCCATTTGGGGAGTGAACCAGCAGATGGAAGACCTCTCTCTCTGTCTCTCCCTCTCTCTGTCTGTAACTCTGTCTCTCAAATAAATCGCATTTTTTTTTAGTTTCAGAGTAAAGTGTAGATCTAGTCCCTGTTAAGACATCAGGGTTTAAAATATAACTTCACCCTGATTTTTTGGATATATGCTTACTTTAGACATGTAGTGTTAAAAAGAAAATCTAGACATGTAGTAGTAAGAAGAAAATTTCCAAATAGAAAGATAAACCTCAATAAGGCACCACCTTGGTCATCCAAGGACAGTACAAAGACATAGGCAATAGGAAGAGCAGCAGGAGATAGCGCAATATAAATGGTTCTGAATCAACAAAGCACAAAGGTTTTTCCTTTTTAAACAGTCCATTCCACAGCTCTGCCTAGTCATAGCACATGCTATATAAGACTGACCTGCCTTTAAATGCATGAGCCAGTCTTTATTTAGAATTAATTTTTGATCCCTTGACCTTTTATGAATTCTTAGCTTCAAAATGTCAAAATGCTTCAAGTATTTAATGGAAATAATGTCATTCCTTCTCATGGTGAAATTCTGCACTGTGCACCTTTTAATAATGACTATGGTTATTTAATAATGACTATGGTTATTTGTTTTAATTCTCATTAACTTAATGTAAAAATATTTGAGCCCACAATAATATCTGTCCAATTGTGGTGCTCTTTATTTCCTGCTACACCCTTTGCTTTGCTCAGTTTTATTCTAAACATTTCCCTATGAAGCTTAAGCAAGCACAAAAACCTGTGTTGAGGCTGCTGGTGTTCACACTAAGGCAAGTGACAGAGTCAGTAAGTGAATTGGGACACTGAAGTCCTAGAAAAACAAAGATGACTCCAATAATGTGTGCTATAGCTGTCTAATGTACTGACTTCAGCTGGGGACCGGCAAATAAATTCTTAAGTACTATGAATATGAATCATCAAATTTGGCTGCAGAAAGTAAAGGAATCACCAAACACAGAATTTAGAGAAGCTAAGGCACCGAAAAATAAATACTTCAGGTCTTATTCTGACCTGTGCAGCTGAACAACTCAATTAAGTGTTAAGTTAATTATACCTAAGTTCAAAATGGTAGTTTTCAAGGGCTTTTCAAGTATCTTTCTGGCATTGCATTCACCACCTAACATATATACCTCATTTAATGCTCACAGCAAACACAGAAGAGTAGTACTACTGTCCACAATTCACAGATGGAAAAAACAGGCCCTAACAATGTGGCAGAATCACTACTTGAATTGGACCTAATTCCAAAAATTTTTTCATTTTTTTTTCATGGATAATACATAATAAAGAAATGGCACACAGAAGTAAAAAGATCGGAAAGGGTCTAAGATAAAATAGTAAATCCTTTTCTCTTCTGTGCCCAGACACATAATTTCCCTCCCAATAGACAACCATTATGTTAGTTTGTATATTCTTCTAGAGATGTTTTATCAACTATGATAAGCATTGTCTATTTCTCCTTTCAGTTCTACTGGCTTTTGCCTCATACTTTTGACAATCTGCTATCAGGTTTATAAAGTTTTAAGACTGTTACATCTTCTTTGAGAGTGGACTCCAGTATCAATATGTAATGCTCCCCTTTATTCCTAATAATTACCCTTGTTGCGAAATCTACTTTGTATGACATTAATACAACTTTTCAAACTTTCTCATAGGTCATGAGCATAAGTACCACCATCTTACAGCCACACCACCATCCTAGGACAATCCCCAATCAGCGAAGCACAGATCTGCAGGCAATGCAACTCTACTCAAAAGCCCCAGAGCCTGCACAAGCCTGCCTAGCACCCACCCAGAACCAGCTAATAAGAGGATGTAACTCCGATTATATGAAGACTTAGTCTGTAGGAGAATAACACTCTCTACCCTTGCTGATAGTGAGTCCCTCTCAGGTTTGTCTTGAATAAACCTGTTCTGGCTGTTGAGTTTGTGATCTTTCTCCTCTTTGTCTTGTTCCTATATTTTGCTGTCTCCTCTTTGTCTCATTCCTGTGCTCTAACACTTTCTTTTGATTACTATTAGCATACATTCCTCCACTCTCTACTTTCAAATTACCTGAGTTTTTATATTTCAAATAGATTTCTTACATATAACATAATTGCACCTTGCCTTTTTATCTACTCTAATTATCTTTGTCTTTTATTTGGTGCTTTGAGACCACTCACACTTACAGTGATTATGTATATAATAAACATCTAGTATCTTTGTGACTATCTGTCATTTGCTGCACCTGTTGTTTCTTTTCTTCCCCAAATGCTATTGACTCAGTACTGTCCCTGCAAAATTCAAGTGCTGAAGCCCTAGTCTGTAATATGATAGTACAACGAAGTGGGGCCTTTGGAAGAGAATTAAGATTAGATGAGGCCTTGAGTCAGGCCCTCATGATGGAATCAGTGCCATTATAAGAAGATACACCAGAGTTTGTCCCCCCTAAATCTCTCTCTCCGTCTCCCATCAGAGGAAAAGGGAGAAAGTGATATCTATAAGCCACCAAGAAAGCTCTCACCAGATGCTGATCATGCTGGAAGTCTTACCTCAGATTTCTAGCCCTAGAGCTATGAGAAAAAATAAATTTCTGTTGGTTAAGTGACCCAGCTTATAATATATTGTTATGGCATCCCAACCCAACTAATACACATTTTATGAACTGAATTGAGTTGTATTTCACAGTGACTATGATATAGGCAGGAGAAAGTGAGCTAGGTTAGGTTAGATTTAGGCAGACAGCTAAGGATGGGGCAGGGGAGGGCAACATGATGAGGATACTGGCCCTTGTTTATTAAGCAACACAAGGGCATGCACTTATGAGATATGCTTTGCAAAAGTCCAGAGACTATAAATTAACAGGGTAAGAGAAAAAAGAAAAACTATGATTGTAAGGCCACGAACAGCAAGATGGGGGTTGGGAGTGGTACTGGCGGAAACCCTAGATAAGACACCTGGGACCAGAGACAGAGCAAATGGGACAATGGGAGATACAATGGGAGATAAGAAGGCAAGATGAACTTTCCAGAGGGTATAAACCCCCCAGACCATTTCCTTTTTTTTTTTTTTTTCCCTTGCTGAGAAACGTCCCTCCCAGCTACTCTCCCTGGAGTCCTCTCTGCTCTTCAATAAGACCTGTTTCAAAAGATCTCTTTTGCTGAACCACTTGGCTGCAAGAATTGTCTCTGTTCACTTTAATTAAATTTTGCTAAAAACACACACACACACACACATTGGCCTCAAACTTCATCATCATCAGAACAAGCTCCTGGGTTTACTCTCAGCTGTAACAAGTACTTCTTCTCTCTTTCCTTACTGTAAATATAGCCTCTCTGATTCTAACAATGAGAATCTGGTGAGGTTCCTGGTGTAAAAACTCACGGAAGTTTAGGGCCTTGCCACCAATGTGGTTCTGCTGTTTCTTATTCTGACACTAGCCCATTTGCAGCCTCTTTAGCAATTTGTCAAAATTACCTTCTAAGTGTTCCTACTAAGGCTGCTGCTCCAGGTAAGCAGACCTCAGCTATAAGTCTCTGGATGTACCTCTTGATCCACACTTGTGGGGAATGGTTTTCCCTGCCAACTCAATCCTCTTATGGGTCCAAGAAAAGTTATTCTTCCTCAACTGTCCAGATTTTTCTGCTTAAGAATAAGAGCAGTAACATGCAAGCTCTTTTTGAAAAATTTTATTTAACAAATTTCATGTATTTCCTATATACAGATTCAGGAACACAGTAATATTTCCCACCTTTCCCTCCCTCCCACCCACACTCCCACCCTTATTCCTCTTCCCTTTCCTATTCTCATTTCTTAATTTTTACGAAGATCTAACCAGACATTTTTTCTCAACATAATTGTTTTTAAAGGTAGTTTCTCGGGGTCAGTGCTGTGGTGCAGTGGGTTAACACCCTGGCCTGAAGCGCCGGCATCCATATGGGCCCCGGTTCTAGTCCCGGCTGCTCCTCTTCCCATCCAGCTCTCTGCTATGGTCTGGGAAAGCAGTAGAAGATGGCCCAAGTCCTTGGGCACCTGCACCCACGTGGGAGACCCAGAAGAAACTCCTGGCTTCGGATCACACAGCTCTGGCTGTTGTGGCCATCTGGGGAATGAACCAGTGATGGAAGATCTTTCTCTCTGCCTCTACCTCTCTGTAACTCTTGTCTTCAGGGGGGAAAAAAAGGTAATTTTTCTTCAGACAGAGAAAATTAACATGCATTTTAATGAAGATAAATTTTTACCTTTCTGTTGACTATAGCAGTAGTATGTGCATTGAATTTAAGAGTTTATATATTGTTTTTAAATAATAAAGAAAAATTAATAGAATTAAACTCTATATTGTTTAATATTGGATTTGCATTTGTCACAAGATTGTTCTTACTATGTGTTTTGGGATTGGTTCTGAGAAAGCATTACTAGCTGGAAAGGCTGGCTTTTTATATTTAACCTGTATTTTTATATTTAACCTGTATTTTTGTTTTGTTGGGGAAATATACCGCCTAAGGTTAACTTGATAAAAGTGGCAAATAGTCTCAAACTATTCTTAACTGTGTCCCTTGGACATGCATTCTGCTATGAATTTGGTAACCAAATATTTTTGTTTTTAAAAAATATACAACTCGGTAATGTATCAGAAAGATACTGGGAACAGGCACTGTGGCACAATGGATTAAGATACTGCTTATTAGAGTGTCTTGGATTGAGTCTCACCTTCATTTCCGATCCAGCTGCCTACTAATGATCCTAAGAGGTGTTTGATAATAGCCCAACAATTGGATTCCTGCCCTCAAGGTAGGAGACACAGATAAATTTCCTGTCTCCAGGCTTCAGCCTGTCTTAGCCTGTTGAGGGCATTTGGGGAGTGAATAAACAGATGGTAGTATGTTTTTCTCTTTCTCTCTCTCTCTTCTTTTCAAATAAATAAATAAATCTTTTAAAACATTTTTAATGTAAAATCTGACTTAAAAACAAAAGAAGGAGCAGGCATTATGGCATAGTGGGTAAAGCCACCACCTACAACGCCAGCATCCTACGGCTGCTCTACTTCCTATCCAGCTCTCTGCTAATGTGCCTTGGAAAGCGGAGGAATATGGCCCAATCCGCCCTACGTGGGAGATCCAGAAGAAACTCCTGACTTCAGCCTGGCCCAGCCCCAGTCACCATAGCCATTTGGAAAGTGAACCAGCAGATGGAGGAGCTCTCTCTCTCTCTCTCTCATTCTGTCTAGTCCTCTGTGTAACTTTGACTTTCAAATAAATAAATAAACCTTAAGAAAAACACACAAAAGAAGCTATCCATACATTTTGTAGGAACGTTTATGTGTCTATTTAGTCTCTGTTGTTACCCTTGGACCCAGAGATGGATCATAAAGCCAAAGACAGGATCCAAACAACAGAGTTCATAGTTATCCATCTTCTGAGAGCTTTTCATTTTCCATTTTAAGTGGTAATTCAGATCTCTTAGACTAGGTAGCGTTGCTAACCTACTGACCCCCCAAAGGCAAAATCCTTATAATTTATAAAACTAACATAGTTCTTCAATCGAAAAAGAGGGAATCCTCCCAAATTCTTTCTATGAAGCCAGCATCACCATAATCCCTAAGCCAGAGAAAGATGCAGCACTGAAAGAAAATTACAGACCAATATCCCTGATGAACATAGACGCAAAAATCCTCAATAAAATTCTGGCCAATAGAATACAACAACACATCAGGAAAATCATCCACCCAGACCAAGTGGGATTCATCCCTGGTATGCAGGGATGGTTCAACATTCGCAAATCAATCAATGTGATTCACCACATTAACAGACTGCAGAAGAAAAACCATATGATTATCTCAATTGATGCAGAGAAAGCATTTGATAAAATTCAACACCCTTTCATGATGAAAACTCTAAGCAAATTGGGTATAGAAGGAACATTCCTCAATATAATCAAAGCAATTTATAAAAAACCCACAGCCAGCATCCTATTGAATGGGGAAAAGTTGGAAGCATTTCCACTGAGATCTGGTACCAGACAGGGATGCCCACTCTCACCACTGCTATTTAACATAGTTCTGGAAGTTTTAGCCAGAGCCATCAGACAAGAAAAAGAAATCAAAGGAATACAAATCAAGAAGGAAGAAGTCAAACTATCCCTCTTTGCAGACGATATGATTCTGTACTTAGAGGATCCAAAGAACTCTACTAAGAGACTATTGGAACTCATAGAGGAGTTTGGCAAAGTGGCAGGATATAAAATCAATGCACAAAAATCAACAGCCTTTGTATACACAAGCAATGCCATGACTGAGAAAGAACTGCTAAGATCAATCCCATTCACAATAGCTACAAAAACAATCAAATACCTTGGAATAAACTTAACCAAGGACGTTAAAGATCTCTACGATGAAAATTACAAAACCTTAAAGAAAGAAATAGAAGAGGATACCAAGAAATGGAAAAATCTTCCATGCTCATGGATTGGAAGAATCAACATCATCAAAATGTCCATTCTCCCAAAAGCAATTTATAGATTCAATGCAATCCCAATCAAGATACCAAAGACATTCTTCGCAGATCTAGAAAAAATGATGCTGAAATTCATATGGAGGCACAAGAGACCTCGAATAGCTAAAGCAATCTTGTACAACAAAAACAAAGCCGGAGGCATCACAATACCAGACTTCAGGACATACTACAGGGCAGTTGTAATCAAAACAGCATGGTACTGGTACAGAAACAGATGGATAGACCAATGGAACAGAATTGAAACACCAGAAATCAATCCAAACATCTACAGCCAACTTATATTTGATCAAGGATCTAAAACTAATTCCTGGAGCAAGGACAGTCTATTCAATAAATGGTGCTGGGAAAACTGGATTTCCACGTGCAGAAGCATGAAGCAAGACCCCTACCTTACACCTTACACAAAAATCCACTCAACGTGGATTAAAGACCTAAATCTACGTCCTGACACCATGAAGTTATTAGAGAACATTTGAGAAACCCTTCAAGATATTGGCACAGGCAAAGAATTTCTGGAAAAGACCCGGGAGGCACAGACAGTCAAAGCCAAAATCAACTATTGGGATTGCATCAAATTGAGAAGTTTCTGTACTGCAAAAGAAACAGTCAGGAGAGTGAAGAGACAACCGACAGAATGGGAAAATATATTTGCAAACTATGCAACTGATAAAGGGTTAATAACCAGAATCTACAAAGAGATCAAGAAATTCCACAAAAACAAAACCAACAACCCACTTAAGAGATGGGCCAAGGACCTCAATAGACATTTTTCAAAAGAGGAAATCCAAATGGCCAACAGGCACATGAAAAAATGTTCAAGGTCACTAGCAATCAGGGAAATGCAAATCAAAAGCACAATGAGGTTTCACCTCACCCCGGTTAGAATGGCTCACATACAGAAATCTACCAACAACAGATGCTGGCGAGGATGTGGGGAAAAAGGGACACTAACCCACTGTTGGTGGGAATGCAAACTGGTCAAGCCACTATGGAAATCAGTCTGGAGATTCCTCAGAAACCTGAATATAACCCTACCGTTCGACCCAGCCATCCCACTCCTTGGAATTTACCCAAAGGAGTTTAAATTGATAAACAAAAAAGCGGTCTGCACCCTAATGTTTATTGCAGCACAATTCACAATAGCCAAGACCTGGAACCAACCTAAATGCCCATCAACGGTAGACTGGATAAAGAAATTATGGGATATGTATTCTTTAGAGTACTATACCGCAGTAAGAAACAACGAAATCCAGTCATTTGCAACAAAATGGAGGAATCTGGAACACATCATGCTGAGTGAAGTAAGCCAGTCCCAAAGGGACAAATACCATATGTTCTCCCTGATCGGTGACAACTGACTGAACACCAAAGGGGAAACCTCCTGAAGTGAAGTGGACACTATGAGAAATGGTGACTTGATCAGCATAGCCCTGACTGCTGATGGACAACTTAATACATTATCCCTCATAGTATTTTTTTTGGTCTGTTCTACTTGATATGACTGGTTTAATTCTGTAATTATCACACAGTTATTCTTGAGTGTTGAAAATTAACTGAAATGTGAGACCTGTTGAACGTAAGAGTGGGAATAAGAGAGGGAAGAGATGTGTAATTTGGGGCATGCTCGGGCTGACTTGCCCCAATTGGTAGAGTTGGAAACATACCAGGAGATTCCAATTCAATCCCATCAAGGTGGCATGTGCCAATGCCATCTCGCTATTCCAGGTGATCAATTTCAGTTCACAATTGATCATAATGAAAGGACTGAGAGTCAAGGGGAGCACATGGGCAAGTCTAGTATCTGCTGACACCAACCGATAGAATGGATAAAGGGGAGAGTGGTCCAGCATGGGAAGTGAGATGCTCAGCAGACTCATAGAATGGCGGATGTCCTAAATAGCACTCTGGCCTCAGAATCAGCCCTAAAGGCACTCGGATCTGGCTGAAAAGCCCATGAGAGTATTTCAGGCATGGAAAGCCAAGACACTCTGGCAAAAAGATCTCTGTGAGTGAGATCCCAGTGGAAAGAACAGGTCTTCAAAGAGGGAGGTGCCTTTCTCTGAAGGGAGGAGAGAACCTCCACTTTGACTATGACCGTGTCTAAACAAGATAAGAGTCAGAGAACTCAGGGGGCTTCCATAGCCTTGGAAACTCATAACTGGTGCATAGGGAGATTACTGATGCCATAAACAGGAGTGTCAATTTGTGAAGTCAACAACAGGAGTCACTGTGCACTTACTCCTCATGTAGGATCTCTGTCCTTAACGTGCTGTACACTGAGGCTTAATGCTATAACGAGTACTCAAACAGTATATTTCACTTTGTGTTTCTATGGGGGTGCAAACGATTGAAATCTTTACTTAATGTACACTAAACTGATCTTCTGTAAAAAAAAAAAAAAATTATCAATTCCCAACTTGACTCTCACTGGGATTAAATATGACAATAGGTCTGATCTGATTTCATCATCATTTAAAAAAAATCATCTATTATTTTTCACTTTATGTTTCTGTGTGGGAGCAAACTGTTGAAATACTTACTTAAGGTATGCTAGGCTGATCTTCTGTATATTAAGATAATCGAAAATGAATCTTGACGTGAATGGAGGGGGAGAGGGAGTGGGAAGGGGGGGGTTGTGGGTGGGAGGGACGGTATGGGGGGGAAGCCATTGTAACACATGAGTCGTACTTTGGAAATTTATATTCATTAAATAAAAGATAAAAAAAAAACTAACATAGTTCTTGAAAATTTCATGTAATTAACAAATCCCATTCATAAATGTAGATTTGTGATACTTCTTGCTGATGACATCTAGTTGGAAAACATATAATTCCTGACAAACTATATCCCTTCCCTTGAAGAACTGAGTGAACTTTTAAAAACTGAATGTAGTATATCATGTCAGTTATATATTGCTGATGAACTAAACACCATTAAATATGACTTATACCACAACAGTTTCAGATAAGTGTGGGTTTAGTGATGGCATCTTCCATGTATGCTTACTTATTTACTGAACTTACTTACATGGCTTCATATGACTCATGGGAACCCAAGGATGGGCTCAGCTATGATAGCTGGGACTCTCGGGCTAATCCGTCCATGTGATCTCCAGACTCTATCATGCCATGGTGCTCCAGAGGATGCATTACAAGAGCACAAACATCAACGATAAACTGTTATCGAGTTTTTGCTTGTATCAGGTTTGCTGACACCCCACTGGCCAGAACTCATACAGCCAAGCTCACAGACAAATGACAGGGGAATATATGCCAGACACATATGCTTCAGTAGGAGGACGTTATTGTAAAAATCTAGTCTTTTCTGGTCTGCAGAAGTCACATCTTCTCCCATAGGCAAAATACACTAACCCCCTCATAAGACTCAAAATTTCATCAAATCACTGCATAAGGCTTAGTTCAAAGTATAGGATCCATTAATTCACTTGAGTTCCTGATGAAAACGAAGCATCTTAGATGAAATTTCTCAAGTACATCTCTTTGGGATCAGGTCTTCTTTGATCATGGATCTGTGAACTAATTTTTTCACACCCATATTCACCTAAGACTCTTAAAAAAAAAGATTTCATTTATTTGAGAGGCAGAGTCACAGAGTGAGAGAGACAGAGAAAGACAGAGAGAAAGGTCTTCCATCCAATAGTTCACTCCCCAAATGGCTGCTACAACCAGAGCTGGGCCGACCTGAAGCCAGGAGCTTCTTTCAGGTGTCCCACATGGGTGCAGGGGCCCAAACACTTGGGCAATCTTCCACTGCATTCCAGGCCATAAGCAGAGAGTTGCATTGGAAGAGGAGTAGCCAGGACACAAACCAGCACCCATATGGGATGCTGACACTGCAGGCAGAGGCTTAGCCAACTACACCACAGTGCTGGCCCCATTTTTTTTTTCACTTAAGACTTTAAACCCCAAAGTCATGTGTTATGATACTAAGAAAATGGAAAAGTCATTCAACTATGGTGTTTAGGAGATGGGACTAATGGAAGGTCCTTAAATCATTGTACATGTGGCCTTAGAAGATGGTTCTCATGAGACTCTTGTTATAAAAGCCTGCATTTGGGCCCAGCCTCTCTCATTGTTTCCTAGCTCACCACGTGATTCTCTATGTGTACTCCATCATCTGCATGGTCCCCTCCCAAAAGCCAAAACTTGTGCCATGTCATCTGGACTTTTAACTTCCAACACTGGACAAAATGAAACGTCTCTTTCCTTCTTAAGTAGCTTGTCTCAGGTATTTCACTGTAGTAATAAAAAGCTGACTAATACAACATCCAATATATATTGGTGAGAAAGGGAGAGGATAACTTCAAGCAGACATTTGTAATCCAGAGAGTCACACATGCTCATAGCAGTCCTTGGTTCATAACAATTATACAGTCTTACCAGGCTTATATTGACAAAGCCTACAACTCTGCGGACTAGAAGTGATCCTTGATAAAAACTAGTTATATTTCTTACCAATAGGGTTACCAAATAACCCTAATCCTTGTTTTTCTCAGATTCATTTCTTATTTTAGCTGTTTTAATATGACATAAATTTGACTGAATTTGGTGGTGTTTTGTGAATCTTTACTTTTGGAAAATTTAATATGGCTACATCTATAAATATTCCTTCTGCCTTAATCCTGTCTCTTCCTTTGTGAAATTTCATTTATACAAATGTTAAATCATCTCACTTAATCTCACACTGCCTTGTGGTTTGCACATGAACTCTCTAAACCATTATAGAACTGCAGTCAGTACATTCCGTTAAACTGAGATGTAGTGGAATATACAACTCTCATCCCCAGTGAGTCTGTAGGCTTCCTGGACCATACAGTTTGGGGGGTAGAAAGCTGAATTTACTATTGGATATTAATTTTAATCTATCGATCAACAGAAAAATTAGATAGATTCAAAAAAAGGACCTTTATTATAAAAAAAGATAAGAGGAAAAGAAGGCAGAATATAAGGGACATTGGAGGCAGGTGTTATATAAAGCATGGTCAGAAAACACTTCTCCTACTTCCAATCCAGCATCTTTAGTGCAGACAATTCTTTCCAGACATTCTAGTTCAGTACTGCGTCTCATCATCCAGTTTTTGTTACTACCCAATGTCAGAGGAAAGAAGAAAAGATGGGTAAGAAGTAATACATATGTGGAACTTACTCTCTTGCATCCACTTTATCAACCATCAATAGTTTAGGACAGGAAAATTTTCGTGGGAATTTCCAATTCACAGTTAGTCTAGCATACAAACTCCTAAGAAAGTACTGAATTTGCTGCACAGTCTTATACCCTACTATGTATAATTTAATGTAGATTTTAGTTGATAAGGAAGTGGAGTGAATGTGTTATAAGCCAGCTATTGACAGTTTCCAAATAGTCACTATTTACTAAAAGATGATGAAGCAAATAAGTATCTTATAGGAACTATGTCGGGTAGAAAAGTAAATTGACTCTCCTTCACTGAAATAAAAACAAAGGACATCTACATTCACCTGAAAAATAGGGCTTTTTTAGGAAAAAAGAAGGTACTCAAGCTCAATAATTTAAAGCAAATACAATAGAGCAACAAACAAAACACTTCAGAGGCCGGCACTGTGGCACAGCGGGCAAAGCCACCGCCTGCAGTGCCAGCATCCCATACGGGTGCCAGTTCGAGTCCCAGCTGCTCCATTTCTGATCCAGCTCTCTGCTATGGCCTGGAAAAGCAACAGAAGAGTCCTTGGGCCCCTGCACCCCTGTGGGAGACACGGAAGAAGCTCCTGGCTCCTGGCTCCTGGCTTTGGATTGGCACAGCTCCAGCCATTGCAGTCATTTGGGGAGTGAACCAATGGATAGAAGACCTCTCCCCCCTCCGCCTGTAACTCTGCCTTTCAAATAAATACATAAATATTTAAAAAAAAAACAATACTTAAAATATGGTACAGCAAAGAAGGTACTGCACTCAGGCCCAAAAGTCTATCCCAGGTATGTCACTTACTAGCATTGTGACCTTTGGCTAAATATTTAAAAACACTGAGTCTCAAATTGTACGGCTTTAAAACAGAGAGGGAGATATATCCAAACTCTACCTCTGTTACTATTTTGTTAGAAGAATAAAATTAGATAAAGCACACAAAAGCACTTGTAAAGCCTGGAGCACTGTGCAAATGTAAGACATTATTTTTGTACTGTTATCTATTATGAGAAAAATAAAAGATTAATCCAAAACCATACTGCATGGTTATGAAAAACTCTATACTTCAAGATATTCAGTTATTTTTAAGGATCCACATTGCCATGGGCATGAACACTGAATCAGTTACTGGAAGAAAAAACCCAAAAGAGCTTTGTCTAAGAAAAGGTGATAAAACAGAGTTATGTCATGATTCCCTCTTAATCTTCCTTTAGCATCCTTCTACCCTTCCTGGCTTTTCATACTTAGAATTTGAGGCCATTGAAAATATGTGCACTTTTTTGAATGGAAATGATGCAACAGAAATAGATGCCATTATTGTAGTTGGTAAAAATCTAGCTTCAGGGACAGTATCTGCAGTCAAATGTGCACCTAACCCAGTAAAACTTTGTTTGCTCTGTTACAGAAAAAGCCATGCTGAATCTGCATGTGAATAAAGAACATTTTCTCCCTTAGGACGTTATAACTTCTGCCAATACACCTCACTGGTTTTATCTTTTAGAAAAAATCTTTAAAACAATAGAAAAATAAGAAATCATTGGTACAGAGATAGAGAACATGGAGGCTACCATAAACGAAACTTAATCTTGTGGCCGTTTCACATTATAGCAAACGTGGGCATGAAACAGAGGCAGAATTTTTCCTGCTTACTTAGCAATGTCCTATTTTCCTTAGCTATTCTTAAAGTCTGAATAAGAACACCTCCTTATGTCATTCTCCTTCCTGAATCTAAAAATAGTGGGCAAAAGTAATGTGATAGTGAGAATATAAAAATAACTACCATTTATTGAGCATCTTCTCCAGGCCAGGCAGTTTTGATACATTATCTTACTATATTATTATCAAGAGCATTCCAGGTAGATATCATAATTCTCATTTACAGACAGATAAGAAAATGAATTATCACAATGTTTAAATAATTTGATCTGGGGCAGGTGCTGTGGCTTAGCAGCTTAAGTCACCAGCTGCAGCACTGGCTTCCTATATGGACGCTGGCTGGAGTCCAGGCTGCTCCGCTTCTGATCCAGCTCCCTGCTAATGCACCTGGGAAAGCAGTAGAAAATGGTCCTAGTCCCTGGGCCCCTGCCACCTGTGCAGGAGACCTGGAGGAAGCTCCTGGCTCCTGGCTTTCACATGCCCAGCCCCAGTCACTGTGGCCACTTGGGGAGATAAACAGTGGATAGAAGGTAGCCCCATTTCTGTCTCTCCTCCTAACTCTGACTTTCAAATCAATAAATAAATCTTTATAACTAATAATCTGGACGGTGCTGTGGCTCAATAGGCTAATCCGGCGCCTGCAGAGCCAGCACACCAGGTTCTACTCTCAGTCGGGGTGCCGCATTTGTCCCAGTTGTCCCTCTTCCAGGCCAGCTCTCTGCTGTGGCCAGGGAGTGCAGTGGAGGATGGCCCAGGTGCTTGGGCCCTGCACCCCATGGGAGACCAGGAAAAGCACCTGGCTCCTGGCTCCTGCCATCGGATCAGCGCGGTGCGCCGGCCACAGCGCGCCGGCCACAGCAGCCATTGGAGGGTGAAACAACAGTAAAGGAAGACCTTTCTCTCTGTCTCTCTCACTGTCCACTCTGCCTGTCACACACACACACACACAAAAAAAAAAAAGATAAAAAAAACTAATAATCTGATCTGACAACACAATTAGTAACAGGAAAAATGGCAAAAAAATGCTCTTGGGAAAATGTTTTAATCAAGTAGCAAGATATTTGGGAAATGGGAATATTAATTTTTTGATAACTGAAAATCAATCAGAAAATTTGCTGTTATAACTATTGGCACAACATCTGCTTATAACATCCATTTTTCTGCCTTTTCATACAGTGGATTCAGTCAGTGTAAAACCTTTTGGGATAAAAATAGGAAATTAAATGGAAGGGTAGGGAAAAGGAAGGAAGGGAGGAGAGAAGACAAAAAAGAAAAAAAAAACCTAAAACATAATTTATTTTTCTTTATTATCCCAGACCATCAGTTCATTATTTTCTTTATTTTAAAAAAAATTATTTTATTTATTTGAAACAGAGTTATAGAGAGAGGCAGAGACAGAGAGAGAGTCTTCCATCTGCTGGTGCACTCCCCAGATGGCCACAACAGCCAGAGCTGTGCCGATCTGGAGCCAGGAGCTTCTTCCGGGTCTCTCACATGGGTTCAGGGGCCCAAGGACTCAGGCCATCTTCTACTGCTTTCCCAGGCCACAGTAGAGAGCTGGATAGGAAGAGGAGCAGCCGGGACTAGAACTGTCGCCCATATAGGATGCTGGAGCTTCAGGCCAAGGCTTTAACCTGCTGCGCCACAGCGCTGGCTCCCATTTTCTTCCTTCCTTTTCTTTTTCTTTCTTTTCTCTTCTCTTCACTCTCCCTCCATCTCTCTCTCTTCCCCTCTCCCTCTTTCTCTGTTTGCCTGCCTACCTTCCTCCTGTAGACACAGAAAGAGTTCCCAATCACTTATTACTCCCTAAATGCCCATAAGGCAGGGCTGAGCCACACTCAAGCTGGGAGCCAGGATCTCAATATGTATCTCCCACGTGAGTATTAAGGATTCAGCTACCTGAACCATCACCTGCTACCTCCTAGGGTGCACATTAGCAGAAAACTGGAATCAGGAACTGGAGCCAGGAGTCAAACCCAGGCACACCTATGTGGGATGCAGGCTTCTCAATGACTATCTTAAATGGTTGGCCAAATGCCTGTCTCTGGGTCATTATTTTATACATGAGTTCTAGTTATAATTGAATAACATGCAGGACAGTGAGGTGATTCTACTTTGGAACACTGTCTTATTAGTCAGAACTCTTTCAGCTGTATTGGAAAGGAAATCCAACTTACACTAGATTTCCAAAACAGAGAAGGGGGCAACTCTATTTGGATCATGTAATCGGGAAGTCTGAAGACAGAGGCTAATCTTTCAGTAAGAGGCAGATCTGGAAGCTCAAACAGTATTTAGTTTCCTTCTTCCCTCTTAGTTTTTTTTTTTTTTTTTTCTCTCTTTTCAACGTTAAGAGCCAGGAAAGAGTTTCCATCTGCTGGTTCACTCCCCAAGTAGCCCCAACAGCTGGATCTAGGCCAATCCAAATCCAGGAGCTTCTTCTGGGTCTCCCACATTGGGTGCAGGGACCCAAGGACTTGGCCATCTTCCCCTGTTTTCCCAGGCACATTAGCAGGGAGCTGGATCAGAAGTGGGACAGAATTGGCACTCATATGAGATGTTGGCACTGCAGAGGGTGGCCTAACCTACTGTGCCACAGTGCCAGCTCCCCTTCTTAGTTTTTCTTTCCCTGCTGATGGCTAAATCCCTAGGAAGCTCTCTTCCATGTCTCTGAGAAGATGGTCACCTATGCATCCAACCTTCTATCGTCCTTATAGCCCACCAACTGAAATTTCTGGGGACTATACACTTACAATTGAGCCACTCTTCGCATCCAGAAGGGATTCACCCTCTGATTAGCCAGCTCACATATCTGGGCACAGAAGAAAAGCATGGCTGACATCCTCACGCTCTCATCTAAAGGAAAGGATATGGGGCAGGGAAAAGGAAGCAACAGATATCTACAGAAATTAATTAGAAATGTCAATTATTCCCTAGAAGCTTTCCTTGACATTTATTTCATTTTTTCCTCAAAGCAGACTGTAGGGAAAATAAGAACATACTTAAAGAACTTTATCTAGATACTTTGAGATTAGTCAACATTCTGACTGGATTTTTCCCTTGTAGCTTACAAAAGCAAAGATGGGATCTTTAGTTATACTAACATTGGAGTGGTAGTGGTGGGAAGGGTTCTCCTCTCTCCTTGTCCCTGCTTCTTCTACTGAATAAGCCCCAATCTGGCTGGTGTAGACAATCATTTCCTATAGCCTGGAATCTTTGGGCACCAGTAGTTTTCTCATCTATACAAACTTTGCAAAGAAAAAATTTTCCCTGGAAACACCACAGTCACCAGTATGCATAACTACATTTACAAAACCAAAACCAAAACCCTGGTCTAACCAAAAAAAATGAACACTATGTCCGAGTACTGGGAAAGTTTAATTTGAGTATAATGCTGGAAATTTTGTATATTTCAATGGTTTAGGGACACTAAGATACTGGAAGTTTATAGAGTGCCATGGATAATAGGCTGTCCTTAAAAACAGAGATCTACGGTGACTCTCAACAGAAAACAGACATAAGCAAAATCACCTTCAAGATACTCCCAGTGGGGCTGGCATTATGGCATCATGGGCAAAGCTGCCACCTGCGGCACCTGCATCCCCCAAAAAAATGGGCACCGGTTCAAGTCCCGGCTGCTCCTCTTCTGATCCAACTCTCCGCTATGGCCTGAGAAAACAGTGGAAGATGGCCCAGGTGCTTGGGTCCCTGTGTCCCTGCACCCACATAGAAAACCCAGAGGAAGCCCCTGGCTCCTGGCTTCTGATAGGAACAACTCCAGACATTGCAGCCACTTGGGGAGTGAATCAGTGGATGGAGGACCTTTCTCTCTCTTTCCCTCTCTCGGTAGCTCTACTTTTCAAATAAATAAATAAGTAAAATCTTAATTTACACACTGCTGGTTCCAAATATGCCAAGGCTGGCTGTTATATAGTAAAAGATTCTTCTCTAATTTCTTTTAAGAAAGGATTTGTCAAAAATCTACTGACTGGCTATGGAAGAAAAATCAGCAATGAAAACTTTCGTGCTGTTCATCTAAGAGGTCCCTGGATACATTGGTCATTAAAAAGTGAATCCAGCCTACTGAGATGATACAGTGGAAAGGCCATGGGCTTCATAGTTACTAATTATACAAATATTGCCGGCGCCGCGGCTCACTAGGCTAATCCTCCGCCTTGCGGTGCCGGCACACCGGGTTCTAGTCCTGGTTGGGGCGCCGGATTCTGTCCCGGTTGCCCCTCTTCCAGGCCAGCTCTCTGCTGTGGCCAGGGAGTGCAGTGGAGGATGGCCCAAGTACTTGGGCCCTGCGCCCCATGGGAGACCAGGAGAAGTACCTGGCTCCTGCCATCGGATCAGCGTGATGTGCCGGCCGCAGCACGCTGGCCGCGGCGGCCATTGGAGGCTGAACCAACGGCAAAGGAAGACCTTTCTCTCTCTCTCTCTCACTGTCCACTCTGCCTGTCAAAAAAATTAAAAAATAAATAAAAATTTAATTATACAAATATTTACTTAGCAATTTCTACATGCTAAATAGTTTTTTTAATATTTATTTATTTTAAAGTCAGAGTTACACAGAGAGGGGGGAGAGATGGGGAGGGAGGGAAGAAAAGAAGAAGGGAGGAAGGGAGACAGAGAGAGAGAGAGAGAGAGAAAATCTTCCATCTGCAGGTTCACTCAAAAGAGGATCACAATGGGGCTGAGCCAGGCCAAAGACAGAAGTCAAGAGCTTCTTCTGGGTCTCCCATGTGGGTGCAGGGGCCCAATTACTTTTTTCCAGGCCATTGACAGGGAGCTGGAACAGAAATGGAGCAGCCGAGACTCGAAACAGCACCTATCTGGTATGCCTGCATTGCAGGCAGCTGCTTAACACACTATCCCACAATACCAGCCCTATTCAAGAGGGTTTTTATTTTTTTTATTTTTATAGATTTTTATTTATTTTACAGGTAGAATTACAGACAGTGAGAGAGACAGACAGTGAGAAAGGTCTTCCTTCCATTGGTTCACCCCCCCAAATGGCCACCACGGCCAGAGCTATGCTGATCCAAAGTCAGGAGCCAGGTGCTTCCTCTGGTCTCCCATGCTGGTGCAGGGGCCCAAGCACTTGGGCCATCCTCCACTGCCTTCCCGGGCCACAGCAGAGAGCTGGCCTGGAAGAGGAGCAACCGGGTCTAGAACCCGGTGCCCATATGGGATGCCAGCATCGCAGGCAGAGGATTAACCAAGTGAGCCATGGTGCTGGCCCCTCTAATGGTTTTTATTGACACTTAAGATGTGTCAATGAACAAAACAAAGAACCTTGCTCTGTGTAACAGATAGACAAGTCATGTAATACGTTAAAGACCAAATAAGTGCCCTTGAAAATCAGAACATGAAGTAAGATATAAGGAATTGGGAAGGCTCAGGAGAAAGGATAGGAGGTGGTGTTAATCTGAATGTTTGGGAGTTTTTGTTGACAAGTGGTATTTGAGGAATGGCCTGAGCGTGGTAAAGGAGTCTGCAGGTTGATATCTAGGGAGCATTCCATCTAGAGGAATGGCTATAGAAACTGCCCTGACAGAAAAACATGCCTGGTGAATTTATGGAATTTCAAGGTGGCCAGGCGTGGAGTAGAAACAGGGGAAAGTAGAAAGAGATAAAAAGATCATTGCAGCCATTGTAAGGATGACCACAGCAAGTCAAGCACAAGAAGAGCGATGCAGTCTGAAAGTGATAGCAATACTTTTTAAGGGGAGAGCAAATATGATTTCTTGAAAGACTGGATGTGGATTATGAAGAGAGACAATCGTCAAGAATCACTCTAAGGGAGCCAGCATTGTAGTGCACCAGGTTAAGGTGCTGCGTGTGAAGCCAGAATCCCATATGGGTGCCAGTTCAAGTCCCAGTTGCTCCACTTCCAACCCAGCCCCCTGCTAATGCTCCTGGAGAAGAAGCAGAAGATGGCCCAAACCCTTGGGCCTCTGCACCCATGTGGGAGCCTGGATGGCATTCTAGATTCCTGGCTTCTACCTGGCCCAGCCCTGGCTATTGCAGCCATTTAGGGAGTGAAGAGCTCAGAACTCTCTCTCTCAAGCTCTCAAACTCTCTCTCGAACTCTCACTTGCTCTCTCTCTCACTCACTCTCTCTCTCTTCCTTTGTACTCTTTTCAAATAAATAATTAAAATATTTTTAAGAAAGAAAAGAATGACTCTAATGATTGTGACCTGAAAAACTATCTCCACGTAACCTTTAGTAATTAATTTACCCATCAGTTCCCTCCTTAGTAAAATGAGGCTGAAATTGTATCCAATACGCAGCATGTTTGTGAAGCTATTAACTGAGAGACTGTTTACAAAGCATCTGGTACATGACAGACACCAAGCAAGTGGTTAACATAGGTCACTTCCCTTTTGGTATTCGAACTCATCAAACCAGCTTGGCATATCCTATCATGTTTATTTCATTAAAAGAAGACTATCCATTAAACACACATACACAACCCTTATAATCTTGCCAACTTGGAACTCACTGCTTTTATTGTAAACATATGGTTATTACAGTTTTATGCTGGAGTCTTTCCTAGTCCTCATACTCTCAACAAAACCCGGAGACACAGATCAGTTCTTGGGATTCTGAGGAGCCCGAGCTAGCGTGGTGCTCACCTGTGATTCCTCCCAAAACTGGCCAGTCACTTCAGAAGCCCTTTCAGTGGACAATTAGTCACTCTTGGGACTATCCTGGTTTATCAAGTATTTTTCTTTAACCAAATTATAGTAACCATTTAGAATCGGGACTCACCTAACATTTGGGAGGGTTAATCAACTATATTACTTCAATGCCAGGAAATTAGATTTAGAGACACTGAGACATCTGAAATTTTTTTCTTCAAGGACATTTATTTCATCAAAAGAAGAACAATTTGGATTATGATTGCATTAAAATCATAATTAAAATTTAAATCATTGCATTGAAATCAGATACTGTGTTTTGAACACCTATCATGTAACAGGCGCTCTATTAAACACTTTGCCTCATCCGGCCGGAGCACAATCCTTCTAGGCCCCATTAGTCTGGCTGGGCAGGTGAGGTCTAAACCCCAGGTCACACACATGGCTCACAGCTGACAAAGACGCTGTGAAGCCAGGTTTCTCTACTACCTGAGTCCATGGTTTTTTGCTCTTGTTATTGTTTACATTTGTTTGCTTGTTTGGTGGGGGGGGAGGGGCTGCTTTGATTTGATTTGCTCTGTTTTGCCTGTTATTCACTACCACGCAAATGATGGGTCTTGTTTCCCTTAACTGTATGATTTCTACTTTACTTTTCATTTGCTGATCCACTCTTCTGCTCTCAACCGAGCTTCAGAGCCTGGGAGCAGGAGGGTTGCTGGAAGTAGACACAATTTCCCAAATATATTCTGCAGATCACTGAGCTTACCAGTGCCGGTCTCAAAAATGGTTCCTTGGCCAAATAAAGTCTTTTAGCAAAGAAAAAAATGTTGACATCATTTTTTCTAGTAGCTTCTAAATTATTAGATCCCAGAATCCTTGTATTGCAAAGTAGCTATTAACACTCTGAGTGTAGGTCTGAGGAACAAACATTAGGAACAAGAAAATCTCTTAACTGCTTTTCAGAGGCTCAGCAAAGAAAGGTTAAAGGCTTTCCCATGAAAACACAGTTATTGAAATAAAGAAACAAGAAGAATCTCCTTGTTATTCAGTTCAAACTGCAGAAAATCTCTGCCATCCAAGGCAGAAAAGTGAGTAATGATGCCATTTGCAGGGATGACAGATCAAGCATTAAATTTAGAATCTGAATGGGAAAAGCTGCCTTGTGTAGAATACAGGGCAACTTCAGGAAACATTCTGCAGTGTGGTGCCTGCACCCTGGCTCAGCCCCAGGAGTTGGCCCTACACCTCTCACCTCAAGTACCCTACTCATACTCCCCAGCCCCAGAAGAACCATGTTTCACATTCTCTGTTTGTTAGGGTCAAGAAGCATCCACCGCCCAAGGAATGACTCCAAGAGACACTCTCATGCAATCAGCAAGGGGTTTATTCAAACCAGCATGCTGGGGCTCTCTGAACACGCAGGAACAGAGCAGCCCCCGAGAAGTCAAGGGTCAGGGTTTTTATAGGGTTTTCAGAGACATTCCACCATTTAGAAAATCATGTCACACCGCGGGAAACTCATTAGCACAGGAGGGGAGTTCTGGCGGGAACAATGGGTGAGGCAAGGGTTACACAGCTTCGGCCCCTCATCCTCACACAGGTGCAGCTGTAAAGATAAGGAATCAAAACTTCAGCTCTGGGGAAGGAGGTTTAGGCCTGAAATTTAGGCCTGCAATTTTAATTCTTCATGTTCAGATAAATGAAAAGCAAGAAATAAGCCAGCACAGCAACCGGTCTCATTACACAGCTTCAGGAAGAGCCTGAAAGGACTTCTCAAGATCCCCTCAACCCTGCGCGTGCCCCCAACAACAGCACAAATCACAACACTACGCAGAGCTTCTCTGTGATCCAGCCCTGCCCCCCTCCCTGCACCCCACCCAGTTCTCCCCGGTTCTAGCCCCTTAAAGTGAGCACCTAGCCACTGATGGCAGCACTGCCTACCACACTGGTAGTCCTATTTCTCCCACATTGGAGCTAAATGACTGGCTTACATCACCAATTCCAGTAATTTTATTAAGTGGGCAATGAATATATTAGTTTTTGATACAGGTTCTTGTCTGCACGGAATCAGGACTACTAAGCAGGGCCTGGTCCCTTGCATGTGCAAGGGACCAGACCTGCCTTAGTAGTCCTGAATAAAGATATAGCAGCACACGAACCTATGTATCACACAAACTAAGAATCTACATTGCCCACTAATAAACTTACTGGAAATAAGAGAAAAAGGTACCTATATCCGGGAGGGTCCACCCGGCAGCTGGAGAGGTAATGCCGAGACAGCTCAGAGCTGTAGAGAAAGCGGTTCGGCCCAGTGCATCTGCAGCAGAAAGAGAGAAAACCGGCATAGTCCCTCCAAGCAGGATCCAAGCCGGAAGGGCTCACTACCGCCTTGTACTTCCTTTTATAAGCAAAGCCGCATTAACCCAATTGAATATGCAAATGCAGGGGCGGAGCATGCGCCCTGGTCCCAGATGCAACAGTTGCATCCTGGGAACATGGATGTATCAAAGTAATAGTTAAAGAGAAAGTATTACTTTGCAGGGGTCAAAGAGTTCCAGCTTGCCTAAACTCTAATGGCTTAGTTACCCCATAATTAGATTAGTCAACAGAGGAGGGGGGTTCCTGTGTGTGCTTTAAAATGAATACTCACCATCCTTTTAATTTTATTGAATGTCCAATTAACTAAATTTATACATAATTACCAAAACTGTGAAACTGAATTTCCTTAAACAGTTAAACATTATGGTCTTATTTAATTAAAATCTCTTAAATGATTTTAAAAATAATTATAGATCTACTACAACTAATTACTTTCAATGTTTTTAAACTCCAAAACCAACAAGGTGTCTTCAAATACAGTAAGTATAAAACTTATTTCTATACTTACACCTATTTTGTAAAAATTAAGATCCTTAGGGCCACCACCACAGCTTAGCGGTAAAGCCTCCGCCTGCAGTGCCAGCATCCCATATGGGCACTGATTCCAGTCCCATGGCTCCACTTCCAATGGAGCTCCCTGCTAATGGCCTGGGAAAGCAGCAGCAGATGGCCCACATGCTTGGACTCTTGCACCCACACGGGAGACCCAGAAGAAGCTCCTGGCTCCTAGTTTTGGATCAGCCAAGCTCCATCAGTTGTGGTCATTTGGGGAGTGAACCAGTGGATGGGGGATATCTCTCTCTCTCTCTCACTCTACCTTTCAAATAAATAATCTTTAAAAATATTTTTAAGAAAAAAATTAAGACCGTGGGTTTATTTTTTCTGTTTTTCTTCATTGTTTTATTTTTTCACTCTACTGTTTGTACATGTATTCTTTTCTTATAGAATTTTGCTTTGAAACCAGATCTTTACCCCCTCTCCTCTAATTAACAGGATTCGGGTAAACAGTCAATTGTCTTCTGACTGCTACCAAGAATCTTGTTACTTCTCCCAAAGAAAATTACATTTTCTACTAGTTGTCTGAGTTATTTGCCTTGCTTTCTAAACTGAACTTCATATTTTTTGGTCGCTAAGACTAAGTTCATGCCAAATTTCACCTAGATTTTTTGCAACCTAGCATTTTGCTTCCTCATGTGTATTGTTTTAAAATCTTGCAGTACCAGTCTGCTTTAACTCTTTTCATCACACTGTATAAACCAGGTCTTTTATCATTATAATAAACTCACATGGGCTTTGTTATATTTGTAAGGTCCCTATTGAGATTTCATCTCTTAGAAGATAAGTCATAAAGCTTGCCTAAGTTTTGTTTCCTTTTGCCTTGTTACATGATTCATGGTCTTCTTACCTTTAGTGTTGATCTTTTCTACTTTACTGTGTGATCCACCCCTCTGACGTGTGTGATGCCTTATTCTTCTGATTGTTCAGTAGACTCCCAAGAACTAGTTCTTGGTCCAGTTCCTACATTTTCCAATTCTATTTGGCTTATTCACTTCCTACTTACACAGAATAAAAGAATAGCATATCCATACTTTATAAATATAAATTTAATAACAAAGTCAATGTTATATATGAATATTCCTACTAATTAAAAACAATTAAACAAACAAGCCATCATATTTTCCTTTATTTTCTATTAAAGTGATTGTGTCATTTATATTGACTTTTCTTGAATTTTAAGGATTAGAAAATACTTATTTCATTTAATTGGAATCAAGTTGTCACAAGGTGATCAAAAGGAACATGTTAGCTGTGGGCAAATACACACTGTTCCTCTTGGCCACCTTTTATCTGGAGCTGGAAAGATCATCTTTTTGTTTTTGTTTTTGTTTAGATGTATTTATTTATTTGAAAGGCAGAATTTCAACGAGAAAGGAAGAAACAGACAGAGAGAGATTTTCCATCTTCTGGCTCATAACCAAATGGCCACAAGACCCAGGGCTGGGACAGGCCAAATCTAGGAGCCTGAAACTCCATCTGGGTCTCCCACATAGGTACAGGGGCCCAAGTTATCAGGCCATCATCTGCTGCTTTCCTAGGTACATTAGCAGGGAGCTGGATCAGAAGTGGTGCAGTTGGGACTCCACTCCAACCAGCACTCATAAGGGACACCAGTTTTACAGGCTTCAGCTTAACCCACTGTAGCACAATTTGGCCCCAAGATATTCTTTTTAGGATCTTAAATTTACTTTGTTGTTGCTGTTCCATTTCTATTTGACACCATGAATTGTTGTTGCATGTATTTGCTAAAGATTAAGAGCCTGTCAAATAAACACACCTTAAATATTTAGCCTTCTGAGAAGTTACCTTCCATCAACTAGTATTCTACTAGTAGTAGGGGGCTTTCGCCTAGGCCGAGGTCATGTGACCTTCTTATAAACTGGAATTTCTGGGGTTCCACAGTGCCAGGACCATCTCTGAACCATTCTTGCCATCTCATTACTTGCTATCCAATAGCAGGTCATCTGTTCAAAAGCTTAAGTTTTGGGGCCAGCATTGTGGCATAGTGGGTTAAGCTGCCCCTTGTAATGCTGGCATTCCATTCCAGAATGATGTTTTGAGTCCCTGCTGCTCCACTTTAGATCCAGCTTCTTGCTATGCACCTGGGAGGACAGCAGACAATGGCCCAAATACTTAGGCCCCTGCTACCTACTCGGGACACAGGATGGAGTTCCTGACTCCTGTCTTTGGCCTGAAATAGACCTGGGTGTTACCACCATTTGGGGAATAAACCAGCATATGGATAATATTCCTCTTCCCCTCTCCCCTTCTTTCCCCTTTTCCTCTGCCTCTCCCCGTTCCCCTCCCTCTCCCTCTCTCTCTGTTTGTGTGCCTTTCCAAATAATTATTTGTTTTTAAATCTGGTCTTGTTTTATTGTTTTCTCTACATTGTGAGCAGTGAAAATGTCCTCATAACAAGTCAAGAATGTTCAGAAAGTCCGTTTTTAGAGTTATGTTTTTCCCATGTGAACACATTTGCCTCTCTGCTTTTCCTCTATGAGTAAGATTTCCTTATTAGTGGAATGCCCTCTTAAGAATTAGACTCCTTCCCAAATTACCAGGCTTCAGAGAAGTCTGGTGGGAGGGATTCCTGTGGGCTCCTCCAAGTCCTTGGGCAGCGTTCCTGAAGGATCCCTGCCACTAAACAGGAAAGTGGGCTCCAGGCAACCTGCTTAGTAAATGTACACCCTAGAAGGTGGCAGCTTTTCTCCTCTTAGAATTACCCCAGGAGAATTCTTCCCTGAACAGAATACTTTTTCCTGTCATAGAAGAGGCATTTAGTCTTTTGAACACTCATAGAAATTGGCTATTTCCTCAGGTAAGAATCTAGGACAAACCTGTCCCCTTATCTGAGATATTCTTTGCTGTTCAATGCCATCCAAGTTTCTCCTAGAAGAAATAGCCTAGAGACAGTATTATTCATTGTTAGCATTGAGCTATCACACATTAAGCACTATTGTTACGAATCATCTCAACCCTAACACCCTCCTGCAACAGTGTCGCATTTATTTCCCTTTCCAGATGGAACAGCACAGATCTGGAGAGCAGAAATAACCCAGCTTGAGAGTGACTGCACACCACAGCCACAGAGGACTTACTCAGGCCAGCTTAGAAGTGGCAGCGCAGGACTGAGAACTCCCAGTTTCACCTCGGAGTCTGTATTCTTAGGCATTAATTCTACTTCCTTGAGCCTTTTCATCTTTTTTTCTCATCCCAACTTCACATTTAGCAATGAGTCCCCAAAGCAGATTTTTATATTCCATTAGCCTAATCATAGCACAATTGTGTTGAGGCACAGTCCTGGCAATAGCAACCATTCCTCGTAATATTATAATTGACAGTAACCTAGAGACCACATGCTGTTGCCAAACTATGCCCATTAAGTTTATATAACATCAGTTCCTCAACCTCTCCTATTATTCACATACAGCTTCTCTTCTGGGCTTTTATCAGTGAAATCAATTAGAAACTCATATCCTTGCCTTTCATATATTGTCAAATCCATTCTCACACTGCATGCTTAGACTAATTGTGTGAATTCCATTCCCCTGAGTTGCTGACTTTTAAAGGTTTCTGAGCTCTCACCACCCGGTCATCAACACACTCAGTCTTCCTAAAATGATACCTTGGTCTCGCTTCAGGTTAACCTTTTTCTGCTACTCCGGTGGTATATCTTCTTCTCTCAGCTCCAACGGTCCCTTTTACTAGCAATTCCAACTCCATATTCAGATTTTCAAATCACCAATGTTGTTTGTGAACAAGAAGATAAGTGAAGGGGCCAGAGCTGTGGTAAAGTCACCGCCTGCAACACGGGCATCTCATATGGGCATCGGTTTGAATCCCAGCTGCTCCTCTTCCAATCTAGCTCCTTCCTAATGCACCTGGGAAAGCAGTCAAAGATGGCCCAAGTGCTTGGGCCCCTGTACCCATGTAGGAGACCTGAAAGAAGCTCCTGGCTCCTTGCTTCAGACTGGCCCAGCTCCAGCAGTTGCAGCCATTTGGGGAGTGAATCAACAGATGGAATCTCTCTCTCTCTCTCTCTCTCTTTTTTTCTCTCTCTCTCTTTCTCTCTGTCTCTCTAACTCTGCCTTTCAAATAAATCTTTTAAAAAAGTGAACAGAAAACATACATGAGTGTGTGTATATATATACACACACATATATATGAATCTACTTCACAAAACACAGATATTCATTGTGTACAAAAATGGTAAAATAAAGGTATAGCAGACTATTAGACACACAGACCTATACATATGTATGTATATAAGGAATTATCAAAAAGTTCATGGATGGGGCCAGCCGGTTCATGTCCCCATTGCTTCTCTTTCCATCTAACTCTCTGCCTATGGCCTGGGAAAACAACAGAGGATGTCCCAAGTGCTTGAGCCCCTGCATCTATGTGACAGACCCGGAAGAAGCTCCTGGTTCCTGGCTTTGGATCGGCCCAGCTCCGACCATTGTGGCCATTTGGGGAGTGAACCAGAGAATGGAAGACTTTTCTGTCTCTCCCTCTCTCTGTCTGTAGCTCTACCTCTCAAATAAATAAACAAAAATATTTTTTAAAAAGTTTATGGAAAATATATATTATGAAAAAACTATGCATAGAATTTAAATTTTTTGCACCAGAGTAAACTTATGTTTAAATTCCATTTTCTATGAACTATTTTAAGTACCCTTATCTGTGTGAGTGTGTTTTCTTCTATGCATCACAAGTTCCCATGTGTATCAACTTTTGGAAGTCCAACTTGAGCATCTGATAATTTTTAAACATTTTTTTTTTTTTTACAGGCAGAGTTAGACAGTGAGAGAGACAGAGAGAAAGGTCTTCCGTTTTCCGTTGGTTCATCCCCCAAATGGCCGCTAAGGCCAGTGCGCTGCACCGATCCGAAGCCAGGAGCCAGGTACTTCCTCCTGGTCTCCCATGCAGGTGCAGGGCCCAAGAACCTGGGCCGTTCTCCACTGTACTCCCTGGGCACAGCAGAGAGCTGGACTGGAAAAGGAGCAACCGGGACAGAATCCAGTGCCCCAACTGGGATTAGAAACTGGGGTAGGCCGGCGCGGCAGCTCACTAGGCTAATCCTCCGCCTTGCAGCACCGGCACACCGGGTTCTAGTCCCGGTCGGGGCACCGGATCCTGTCCCGGTTGCCCCTCTTCCAGGCCAGCTCTCTGCTGTGGCCAAGGGAGTGCAGTGGAGGATGGCCCAAGTGCTTGGGCCCTGCACCCCATGGGAGACCAGGAAAAGCACCTGGCTCCTGCCATCGGATCAGCGTGGTGCGCCGGCCGCGGCGGCCATTGGAGGGTGAACCAACGGCAAAGGAAGACCTTTCTCTCTGTCTGTCTCTCTCACTGTCCACTCTGCCTGTCAAAAAAGTAAAAAAAAAAAAAAAAAAAAAAAAAAAAGAAACTGGGGTGCCGGCACCCAGGCAGAGGATTAACCTAGTGAGCCGCGGCACCAGCCTAAACATTTCTATTTTTACAAATAACTTTAGCATTGCAGTGTTACCTCTCTAGGTCTTCCTAATGGGAAACTGAAGAATCCTTAAGCTGAGCCCTCAAACACACAAATTTACATTCTCTTGGATCAGATCGCTCAATATTTTGAAATTTCCTCTGGATAGACATTCAAAGAACCTTTATAGTAGAAACCATTTGTATCTCACCTATTTCTCTACCTTTTGCTAGCTGATGCAGGCTTTAAATTCTCTTACATTGGGACTGCCATAATCATGAATAATGAGATTTCAAAGGATGCCTTCTAGTCATGGTATTTGAGTGATACTTTAAAAGAATTTTCAGCATGTACTAGGGAATTCTAAATTGGAAAGACTTAAAAATCACCTAAAACAATACAGTCATTTTACACATAGGAAATTTAGGGTTTTGGTGTTTTTTAGTAGAAAATAATGGACATAGCTTTTAATTGACAAGAATATATTCCATTAATAATAGTAATCTCTGGCATCTCTGACCAAATTCAAAAGCAAATTTAGGTTTAGCGAATTTAGGCCACAAACTCCTGGGTTATGGCTGGCACTATGGCACAGTGCATTAAGCTACTGCCTATGATGCTGGCATCCTATATGAGCTCCTGTTTGATTCCCAACTGCTCCACTTCCGATCCAGCTCACTGCTAATGCACCTAGGAAAGCAGCAGATAATGTCTCCAGTGTTAGGACCCATGCCATCCATGTGAGAGTCCCAGATGGAGTTCTAGGCTCCTGGCTTCGACCCGGACCAGCCCCAGTCATTGCAGCCATTTGGGCATGAACCAGCAAATGGAAGATCTCTAGTTATCTATCTATCATCTATCTAGCTATCTATCTACCTACCTATCGATCGATCTATCTCCCTCTCTCTATATATAAAACTCTGTCTTTTAAATAAATAAAATAAATCTGTAAAAAAAAAAATCTAAGTGGAGAAGATAGTGGAAAATATCAGGATCCATTGTATCTCTGAAACAATACTGGCTCCATCTGGTGGCCAAAGTAATAATTCCCAACCGCTTCTGTGTTTATGAAAGCAAACTGCACTTCAGCAGGAAATGTCCAATTGGGTTCAAGTATTGAAATTTTTCAAATATAAATGTAGCCTCAAGAAGACTTATGATTTAGGTTCTTCCATGGAATATATTAATAAACTTCTTTATACTGAAATCGAAATGGGGGCAATATAGGAAAATATTTTTACAAGATTGATTTACTTGAAAGTCAGAGTTACACACGCAGAATGGGAGAGAGATCACCCACCCACTGGTTCACTTGCAAGATGATTGCAACAGCTCAGGCTGGGCCAGGCGGAAGCCAGGAGCCAGGAGCTTCCTCTGGGTCTCCCACGTGGATGGCAGGGACCTAACTAAGCACTTGAGCCGTCTTCTGCTGCTTTTCTCAGGCCATTGCAGTGAGCTACGTTGGAAGTGGAATAGCCTGGACGTGAACTGGCACCTGTTGCAGGCAGAAGCTTTACCTGCTATTGCATAATATTGCCCCCCAGAATAGGAAAATTCAGGTAGCTCCTCAACTATCTTCTGAGATAAATTTGTGGGTCTTCTAAAAATATATTGATATATTTATTAAGAAAAAATAGTAATAAGCTCATTACTGTTTCTAATGAAGGCCACATAAATAATATTGATTTGTTACTTAATATGTATTGCTAATGAACATGTAAAACACAATATAAATTATTTAGTTTTTCAAAAATGTCTGGGTGAGGAGGGGAGGCACTGGCATGGCCATTGATATGACCTTGGGATGATTATCTAAGTAGATGGGTCCCTGCTACCCACTTGTGAAACGTGGATTGAGTTCCTGGCTCCCAGCCTTGGTAAGGGCACATGGGAGTAAACTAGTAGGTGAGAAATCTTTACTTCTCTCTGTGTCAGTCTTTCAAATAAATAAAACAGATAAATAAAACTCTTTTTAAAAAATTTAAAATTGACCGAGTTTCATTGTTTTTGACTGCTGTATAGTATTCTATAGAGTACATGGGAGGAATCTGGAAAACATCATGCTGAGTGGAATAAGCCAGTCCCAAAGGAACAAATAGAATACGTTCTCCCTGATTGGCGACAACTAACTGAGCACCAAAGGGGAAACATGTTGAAGTGAAATGGACACTATGAGAAACAGTGACTTGATCAGCTCTTGTCCTGACTGTTGATGTACAATGTAATATTTTATCCACTTTAGTATTTTTTTTGTTCTAGTACTATTGGTTAAACTCTGTAATTAACACACAATTATTCTTAGGTGTTTAAATTTTAACTGAAAAGTGATCCCTGCTAGGAATCTGGAAAACATTATGCTGAGTGAATTAAGCCAGTCCCAAAGGGACAAATATCATATGTTCTCCCTGATCAGCGACAACTAACCGAGCACCAAAGGGGAAACCTGTTAAAGTGAAATGAACACTATGACAAACGGTGACTTGATCAGCCCTCACCCTGACTGTTGATGAACAGCTTAATATGTTATCCCTCTTGGTATTTTTTGTTTGTTTGTTCTACTTAATACTTTTGGTTGAATTCTATAATCAATACACAGTTATTCTTAAGTGCTGAAACTTAACTGAAAAGTGATCGCTGTTAAATATAAGAGTGGGAATAAGAGAGGGAAGAGATGTGCAATTCGGGACATGCTCAAGCTGACTTACCTCAAACGGTAGAGTTAGAAACATACCAGGGGATTCCAATTCAATCCCATCAAGGTGGCAGGTACCAATGCCATCTCACTAGTCCCAGTGATCAATTCCTACTCACAATTGATCATAATGATGGGACTAAGAACCAAAGGGATCACATAAACAAGACTAGTGTCTGCAAATACTAGCTGATAGAATAAAAAAGGGAGAGAACGATCCAACATGGGAAGTGAGATACACAGCAGACCCATAGAATGGCAGATGTCCTAAACAGCACTCTGGCCTCAGAATCAGCCCTTAAGGCATGCGGATCCGGCTGAAAAGCCCATGAGAGTATTTCAGGCATGGAAAGCCAAGATACTCTAGTAGGAGAAAAAAAAAAAAAAACCTATATGCAAGATCTCTGCAAGTGAGATCCCATCAAAGAAGGAGGTACCTTTCTCTGAAGGGAGGAGAGAACTTCCACTTTGACTACGACCTTGTCTAAATATGATCAGAGTTGGTGAACTCAAAAGGCTTCCATAGCCTTGGCAACTCATGACAAGAGCCTAGGGTGATTACTGAGGCCATAAACAAGAGTGTCAATTTGTTAAGTCAACAACAGGAGTCACTGTGCACTTACTCCTCATGTAGGATCTCTGTCCTTAATGTGCTATACATTGTGATTTAATGCTATAACTAGTACCCAAACAGTAATTTTCACTTTGTGTTTCTGTGTGAGTGCAAACTGTTAAAATCTTTACTTAATGTATGCTAAACTGATCTTCTGTATATAAAGAGAATCGAAAATGAATCTTGATGTGAATGGAAGGGAAGAGGGAGCGGGAAAGGGGAGGGTTGCGGGTGGGAGGGAAGTTATGGGGAGGGGGAAGCCATTGTAATCCATAAGCTGTACTTTGGAAATTTATATTCATTAAATAAAAGTTAAAATTTTTTTTAAATTATGGGATTGGTAATTTATTATTATCCCTGTTTTTTTTTAAGATTTTATTTATTTATTTGAGAGGTAGAGTTACAGAGAGTGAGAGGGAGAAACAGAGAGAAAAATCTTCTTTCCACCGGTTCACTCCCAAATGGTCACAATGGCCAGAGCTGCACCAATCCAAAGCCAGGATCAGGAGATTCTTCTGTGTCTCCCACACAGGTGTAGGGGCCCAAACATTTGGGCCTTCCACTGCTTTCCCAGGCCATAGCAGAGAGCTGGATCAGAAGTGGAGCAGCTGGGACTTGAACTGGAGGCCATATGGGATGCCGGCACCACAGGCAGAATATTAACCTACTGTGCACAGCAATGGCCTCTGTCTGTGTTCTTTAAACTAAGAAACTAAAACCGAAAAAGTAACCTTTCTTATTCTCATAGGGAATTAAAACTCATTTTGTGTTTATTTAGAACAGAATTCTTTCCTGGGTTCTGCGAAAACCTTGAAATTCCAAACTGTGCTATATGTTTGCGCCTGTTGTATACCAAGAGGCCTCATCTTTCTTGGGACTCTCTCAGAACCTTCTGCTATCTGAATGGTTTATGAAACTGTACTATATGTTGTTATTCTCATTATCATTATTACATAATAATTATTATAATAATTAACACTACTATATGCTGAGATAAATACAAATAATTTTAATTAATTAATTAACTTATTTGAAAATCAGTTACACAGAGAGAGTCTTCCATCCACTGGTTCACTCCTCAATTGGCTGCAACGGCCTGAGCTGCACTGACCTGAAGCCAGGAGCCAGGAGCTTCTTCCAGGTATCCCACGCGGGTGAAAGGACCCGAGGACCTGGGCCAACCTCTGCTGCTTTCTCAGGTCATAGCAGAGAGCTGGATCAGAAGTGGAGCATCTGGGTCTCGGACTGGCACCCAAATGGGATGCTGGCATTCCAGGCCAGGGCATTAACCTGCTGCACCACAGCGCCAGCCCCAAATACAAATAATTTTTAAAATTCATGGAAAGTGGAATTAAAACATGAATTTACTTTGATGCAAAAGATTTGAAATCCATTCATACAAGGAGTGTTCAAAAAGTTCAGGAAAAATCATGCATGAATTTCAAAAATGTTTGCTCCAAAATAAACTTCCCTTTCAGAGCATTCTTTGAAATCCCAGCTGCTCTGCTTCCAATACAGTTCTCTGCTAATGCTCCTGGGAAAGCAAACGATGATGGCCTAAGTACCTAAGCCCCTGCCACACACATGGGAGACCCAGATGGAGTTCCTGGCTCCTGGCTCTGGCCTGGCCCAGCTCTGACTGTTGTGGCCATTTGGGTGGAAGATCTCTTTCTCTGGCAGTGTGTGTGTTTGTGTGTGTATGTGTGTGTGTGTAAGAGAGAGAGAGAGAGAGAGAGAGAGAGAGAGAGACTCTTTCAAATAAAAAAATCTTTTTAAAAAATTTTCCATTTTATCATTTTATAACAGTTTTAAATTTTTTTTTTGACAGGCAGAGTGGACAGTGAGAGAGAGAGACAGAGAGAAAGGTCTTCCTTTGCCGTTGGTTCACCCTCCAATGGCCACCATGGCTGGCGCGCTGCGGCCGGTGCACCACGCTGATCCGAAGGCAGGAGCCAGGTGCTTCTCCTGGTCTCCCATGGGGTGCAGGGCCCAAGCACTTGGGCCATCCTCCACTGCACTCCCTGGCCACAGCAGAGAGCTGGCCTGGAAGAGGGGCAACCGGGACAGAATCCGGCGCCCTGACCCGGACTAGAACCTGGTGTGCCAGCGCCACTAGGCGGAGGATTAGCCTAGTGAGCCGCAGCGCCGGCCCAAAACAGTTTTAAATTTAAAAAAATGAAAATTAGTAATACAAAATGTTCCCATATACCCTTCATCCCATTGCCCCATTAACATCCTATAACAGTATTGGCCACAATTAATGAACCACACCCAGGCTCCTCTATTTTGCTTTACCCAAACTCCTTTTATATCTTCCACCCCTCCCAGCCTCTGTTGATCACTAGAAACTTGCTTTTTAATTTCATTGTCCACAAGCTTTCTGAAGTCTCCTCATACACAACAAAGGTCATTAAGATCTTTGGAGATTCTACCTCCCTTGGGTTATTAGGAGAACAACTATATAAGCCAAAAATCCCCTGAAACTTGGTTCTGGCTTCTTAAAATCCACCCAGGCTGCTTCTTCCTAAATCTTCCTTTGTGGTGGGCAAGGAATGGTCAGAATCATAAATGCACTCACTGCCTATGGGAATTACAAGATTATCCTATCAACACAAGAAAAGAAACCTGGGGAAACTGAGAAGTGAAGGACATGCACATATTGTATTGCCAAAGTCAAAGTACAGCTTTGCGATGTCTGTGTGCTGGTTATCTACTTATTGCCTTCTAGTTCCAACTTCACCTTGCTTTCCTGCTCCGTGTGATGGATCTGGGACTTTAAATACTTTTTCCTTTGTCATCTGCCTCTGAAGCTTTGTGAGTACCTGAGTACCGAGTGCTGGAGAGACCTGGAAAGAGTTTTGGGTCCTAGCTCCAGGTGCTCACTCAGCAGATTCCAGATTCACAGCTACTCCAGCATCAGGCTCTTGTGCTCACAGGGGTCTCCAGCGTCCAGTCCATGCAGTCACAGTTAGCAGCTCTATCCAGCAACCTCCCCTCCCACGGCCAGACTTTGTAGCAGAAGGCCTCTGGCTCCTGGAGCATTTATGACAACTCTGGTGCCCATTTCTGCAGTGCATGGTGTTCAGCAGCACCCAGCGTCTGTCTTCTTTCCCTTCTCCCCTGGAGTCTCGCTGTCAGCTCCCTTCTGTGGGGGCCAATGCTGTGGCATAGAAGGTCAGACCTCCACTTGTGGTTCTGGCATCCCATAGGGGCATTGGTTTGAGCCTCAATTGCTCCACTTCTGATCCAGCTCCCTGATAAGGAACCTGGGAAAGCAGAAGAAGATGACCCAAGTCCTTGGCCCCACACCCACATGGAAGGCCCAGGAGAAGCTCTTGACTCTTGTCTTCAGCCTGACCCAACCCCAGCTGTTGCAGCCATCTGGGGAGTGAACCAGCAAATGGAAGATCTTTCTCTCTCTCTCTCTCTCTCTCTCTCTCGATCAGTATTTCTGCCATTCAAATAAATAAAATAAATCTAAAAAAAAAAAAAAAGTCCTCCTGTGAGTTGGCTCCTCAGCTCCCTGGCCCAGTCCCAAGCAGTAAGTGCTCCTTCTACTACTATTCCTACACTCTTTACAATCATCTTCCAATTCTCACTAATTCATCCCTTGTATTCTTAATCCCCTGGCCTTGCTAACTCTTTATATTAAACTTTCCCCATTCAGCTTACTGTATGGTTGCTCTCCCCTGATTGTACAATGACTGATGCACCCTCATATTTTTCACTCACCTAAGATGAAGGAATCTATTATATATGTGAAAAAACAATAAATTGCATTAATTCTAAAGAACAGTTGATCTGGTTGCATAGTTTTGTGCAGTGCTAATTGTGCTTTGCAAGAAGTTAAAGGATAATTTCATTGCTGGGATTTATGTCAACAGTTCCAATTTGTGTCTGTAATTCAGAGAAATTTGTAAACCAGGTGTTTGCACATAGAAGCTGTTATTTAAAAAAAAAAAAAGATTTATTTATTTGAAAGGCAAAGTTACACAGAGGCAGAGAGAGAGAGGTCTTGCATCTGCTGGTTCACTCCCCAAATGGCTGCAGCAGCCCGAGCTGTGCTGATCCGAAGTCAGGAGCCAGGAGCATCCTCCAGATCTCCCAAGAGGGTCAGAGGCCTGAGGACTTGGGCCATATTCTACTGCTTTCCCAGGCCATAGCAGAGAGCTGGATGGGACGTGAAGCAGCCGGGACTCGAATCTGAGCCCATATGGGATGCCTGCACTGCAGGTGGAGGTTTTACCCGCTATGCCACAGTGCTGGCCCGAATCTGTTATTTAAAGAATAAAGACCATAGTTAATGAAACATTTTAAGAATTCTTATTGAACTCATCAAATACATTTTTCCCTTGAAGGGTCTCAGAAAATTACTGACTATAAAGTATATGAGTCATGATAGCAATGGAGAGGTTGTGGTATTGCAGCGGCTATTTCCCACAGACACTGTCGTCTATGTGGGTTTCACCTGGTCCCAAACCTCCACCATTCTCTCCTCTCTCGAAGCCCCATTCTAGTGTCAGGAATATGGCACAGGTCTGGCTACTTAGCTCTTCCACCCTCTGGCCATGATGAATGTTTAAAATGGACAAATGAAAGAAGTCTATCTGAAGAGCCTGGTGTGAAAAATTTTGTTAGTTTTTTTTTTTTTTATTTGTCTAATTGTTTTTTTAGAAGAAAGGTCTCTTTTTTGGGAGTGGTGTTGAGTTGCTAGGAGGTAAGCCTGCATCTGCTGGTCAGTTTCTTGCCAGTGCTCAACAGAAGCTTGTCTGATAACAAGGGAAACGGGAAAACAGAACCCAGAGTCACACACTGAAAAAGAGATCCCCAATGACATCATTTGGCAGCTTGGATCTGGCCTCTGGCCACAGAGAGCTGAAGTTTTCAGACACATGGGACAATAAATGCCCTAAGTCAATTCAAGTTGGATCCTGTCACTTGTGTTCAGTGTTGGCCTTGATGGCCACAGTTATTATGGGGAATTTGTTTAACTGAGGCCCTTGAGTCATTGTCCTAAGTAATTCATTATCTCCTAGGTCAAGGTCCGGGAGGGATTTTTCATTCAGATATGAATCAAGCATTTGCCACACATATAGTGTTCCCTGCTAGAGAATGAGCATTACAATCCTCAAATCTACAAAAGTTACTCAGTGTGCTGGTGCCGTTACTGAAGTGGACACTTCTGCCCTTTAATAGTAACAAAGCTATGGTGCCCTGGGTCAGACAATCCGTCTTAGGATATTTGGAATAAATACTAGGCAAAATGGCCAAGCACGATATTTTATGCTGCAATGCTTTCTTGCAACCTCTGACCTACTGTTTCCTACCCTTTTACAAGCCAATGATGGGAGAGTGACTGAGATAGAAGTAAACTGCAAAAATCTAGCTTTGATTTCAGAGCAAAAACACACAAGTATAGTTGATTTTAGGTTGGCATCTTCCTCTCCTGTCTCTCCTGCACCCACATTACTATGCTGCCCACACTGACATGTCTCATGTCACCTAATGTGATTGATTAAAGGATATATTTTTAAATCTCACCAGTTACTTTGTTTTTATTATTTTATTTTCTAGACTGCTTGTCACATGCCCCAGATCGGTGAGAGGTTTGTGTAAAATATAAAAGCATACTTTAAAAGAAATACAATGTGTGACATAATGACAAAAGCCAGAAAATTGTGAGTTCCTGCGGACATGCCACTCTTCCCTCAGGTCCCTGCTTTGTTTTCTTCAGCTGGGAGAGTGACAGACTGAAGGGGCTGGCGTTTGTCAGTTTATGTCACAACCATGATATTTAAACACAGGCCTCTTTGTAGTTATTTTCTTCCATCCAAATGTTTTTGGAAATTTGCCAGATATACATTTACTCAAACAAATACAAAAGGTCGGCCTTCCTCCCCTGCCTTCTCATAAAAATATTACTTAGTCCCAATCCATTACTAATGTTAGTTTTTATAATCTAATCTGCTTGCAAATGTTGGAATTTTCTTCTATATGTCTATTTCAGTGTCATAACTTTTTAAAATCTTTTTGTACTTACTAATAAAAGCTTAATGCCAATCTTTAAAAGAGAAATTATAATCAGTTTTTCCCTATGATTTTTTTAAAGAGGGAAATGTTTTTATGATAGTAATTACATGACAATCTTAGATTAAACTAATGCTACTTGCTAAAGCATGTCCTCTTCTAAATATATCAGTTTAAGTAAATATATCACAAGATGGATTCCTATAAAATTATTCTAGAATACCTCTAATTTAATTTTACATTATATTATATGCTAGCAGTACCCTGTCAGCTTTAAGTAGAGTTTGTAAATGATCTAACAATAACACAACATATTTTTGGTCCTAGAAGCCGGCACGCTTTTTTTGAAATGAACACTAGACATTACAAAACCAGAACCAACTTTTCAAATATTCTAAAATAAATTAACAACAATATTTCTCAGAAGTAAACAGAATAAATCTGACTTTTTCTTATTTTCTTTTCTCATAAAACTTTATTAACTGACCAGGAATACCCACTTTTGCTAAGACATTAAAATTTATGCAATTCTCAGGAATATCCCATTGACCCATGCGTAACTATCCCTACAAAGCTTAAAGAAGTTAAACAATAGTTCCAATGGCTGAGAACTTACATGTATTATAAACGGATAAAATCATAAATTTCTAACAATTGAATTAGGTTTGTTCTTTAATTAGCTACCTGTTATTATTTAGATATATTCATTTTAATCTGCATGTTTTCTGTTGCTAAAAGGATTTGACATAGTCACAATAAATAGCAGTATATGTCACTAAAATTATCAGGATAAAACAGCATCAGTCAATTAAACAGATGCTAAAATAACTGCACTAGATTAAAGAAATAGTCTAAGAACAACTAGTATAAATTTTGCCAGGCAAGGCAAAAACAAGCATAATATATTATATAATGACCAACCAACATAAGGAAGTATAATAATTTAACAGAAGAAACAAACATTTTCTTAGCATTAATCTCTAAAATTTGATTGCTTCAAAGTTTATAGAAGAAAAATTGTTATTTTTATACACAAATTTCTTTTTCAAAAATATCAAAAATCTATCCTAAAACTAGCTTTTACTTAGTAATTATCAATAATATCCAAGGAATAAACTTTAAATCTTCCTCTTGCTTGTGAAAACAATGTTAAAGAGGCACCAAAGTATCTTTTTTTAGGGTAAATGACTTTAATCAATATGTAGATCACAAATAGGAAATGTAGGATGGTGGTTTTCAAATTGTTCTGGGTCAAGTCTTAGCAACTCTGTTCTGGGACCTCCAGGCTTGGCTGGCCACACTGCAGAGAACTGCCCATTCTCACCACCCTCCCCCATCTCCACAGAAGCAACTCCACTGTTACACATTTTAGGCCTCTGCATGAGATTGGATCTAAGTCACAGTGTCTAATCTAAAAATGGTAAGCTATTCAGATTCAACTTCAGGTAACCTTTCTGTGGCATGTTTTTTCAACATCATTTAATTCTTACAACAAGCCCAAGAGGAAGTCGTGATTATATCTATTTTACTGACAAGAGGAAGCTAAGTCTTTTAAAAAGGCATTTTGTGAATAGGGAAGAGGTCAGATTCCTGAAAGGCCAGGAAACTGGGATTTTCAAATCTTAAAGGAGTATGGTAGGAATATGTACTGCAAGGTAGGAATAAGAAAGAATGAGTGTCCCACAGGTTGGTCAATGGTTGCAGCAAACAGTAGATAGTGAAATCTGATATCCAATTAAGGCATATAACATTTTATGGAAGGGAGAAAGTCAAGGTTTTGGAAGTGGCAACAAGGAGCAAGAATAATACCTATTCTTCCTCCCAGATCATCAGCTTGAGGAGTGTGAAATAAAATATGCCCTCAGGAGAGAGCCACATATCAATTAGAACAGTTCTAATGGAATACTCAAAAAAGAAGCTGAGGACACAAATTTGTGTCACTAACAAACCAAGAGTTCCAGAGGGCACTGTGGAAGGATTAGGACGTTGAGGAGGGGCCAGCACTGTGGCATAGACGGCTAAGCCTCTGCCTGAGATTAATGGAGCCTAGAAAGGGATCAGTTTAAACTGAGTTCCTGGGTTCACCACTAAATTTTGCAATGGAGCACAAAGCCCAGAAGGAGACAGTGCCATCCCATGTTACCCTTTCTAGTAGAAGTACGGAACCCAGAAGTTGTGTGACCTGACTCTGAGGTTCATGAGGGTTTGCCAGTGCAAACAGTTTGGAGCTTATAAGTTACAGATCCATCTAGCAAGACACAATATCTCTCAGTCCTAATTCAAAAAGTCCCTGGAAATAGATTATGATTGATCTGTCTCGAGTCTGGGTCTAATTATTTGTTTCCAGGGCCTGTATGATTATGCTGTATAAAACAAATGCCAAGAGTCTATCATTGTGTTGGACAGAAGCAGATAAAGGCATCTTTGTGCATGAGGCAGACGTTCCAACAGGTGTCCACTAGGGATTTCACCAACAATAGAATCTGCAAAACACTTTCAGATGTTGGGGCTTCTGTCTGTTAGCAAGAGAGGATAGAAAAATATGTTAATGGGAATATTGCTATATACGTGTGTCCAGCTTTTTTGCTTGCTTCTACATGCTAAAAAATATTGCTGTCTGAAAATTCAAGTTCTCTCCCTTCCACACCCTCTAGAAAGGGATATATTGTTGATACAAAGGAATTTAAACTTTTGTGATGCAAAATTAGGAGAAAGAGAGGAATGACTTAGAACTTCTGAAAGAGTTTTGGAGAAAAGAAAATACTTGGGAATATATGCATGGTATGCAAGAAAAATGGGAGAGAAATATGGGATATGAAGAAGTATTTTTATTTACTACATGCTATTTCATGATGTTTAATGAACACAAGAGAATGATTTTAATTATTTTGAATACACTTTTGGTCACTGGAGTGTGTTTCCATACAGGAATACCAATCTTAGGTCAGACCACAGAACTGTGGCTTCTATGAATCTCAATGAGTTTGGAGGGAAGATTGGATTTCTTTAAACACTGGGGTCGCACAATGATAACTGTACACCTAAGTAAAGACATCTTATATAGTTGGAGATATGAACCTGAAGTACAAAAGAGGTGTCATTTTGAAGTTTATATACATAGTGCTGAAATAAATTTTGAGACTGAATTACTTATGTATATGCAGAAGGAAAAGCAGATGATAAGGAACCAAGTATCAAGAATGACTCACAATTGAGAAACAGAGAGATAGAGAACATAAAATGAAGAAATATCAAGATCTATGCAGTTTATTAGTTCAAAAGCCAGAAGAAAATATTTCATAAACAAGGAAGAAGTAAAGTAATATGAGACGTTTCAGCTTCTTTTAATTCACATATAATATTCATATTTCTGAGATACAAAGTGATATTTTGACAGATGCATACATGTGTAATGATCAACACAGGGTAATTGGCATATCTGTCACATGAAACGTTTATCATTTCTTTGTCATAACAACATTCAAAATCCTCTTCTATATGGCCATAAAACAAGTCTCAAGAAATGTTTTAAAATATTTTCTCTGATCACAATGCAATGAGACTAGAAACCAATAATAAGAAAAGCCTTGAAAACCATACAAAAACACAGAGATTAAACAATATGTCCCTGAACACTTTCGTGTGCCTCTGAGCAATGTTTTGGCCACATTAGTCCCTCTTCTGCAGAAGAGGGTTAATTCCTGACATGAGAAGATGCCAACACCTATATCAAACGATGTGGGTTCCTCAAGACTCTGTGTAAGTTTTCTATGACCATTCTAAAGCATCCAACAGAAACACAGCCCTTAGTGGGGACACATGAGGCAGTGGCCAGAGCTCTGAAATGAGGAGGCCAGCAGAGTCCCTGCTCCACCAGTGGCAACCAAGAACCTGAAACCAATCTCTTCCACTTACTTAGATTTGTATTTTAAAGAAACCAACTAAGTGCTTGGGTTTCTGTCTAACGTTAAAGTTTTTATGATCCTACAAAGTTCTATGTGAAGTAGGCAAGCATTGAGTATGGCAAGGTTATGCTTCTCAAGAGCTAAAATGAATTCGTCAATGGAGTCTGTTTCTTTTCCTTTTGGCACATCATTCTATGTGCTGATACTAAGCTCTAGTCAGCCAAACCCCTGAACTATTGAGCTATTTTGTACACAATTCTACAGCAGAACAAAAGTCTCTGTATTTTATCAAGGATTAGAAACTGATGAGTAAAATGTGTAAATGTGTTAGCTATATAATAAACTTCCAGTAATAGGTTTTCTCATTTTGTTTGATCTTTTGTTTAATAGACGTTAAGGATAGCAAAAATAATGACTATCTAAAACAACATGTAATTAATGTTTTTTTTTAAATGTATCAGTTACATAAGGATTGATCTGTGTTTGGGGTATGTGTTTCATTGTGTTTTAAGTGTCAGTGCATTCATAGCGCTACTGAGGCTTGCCCCAATTACAATGGCTAATCAAGTAGGTGAAAATCAAGTGGCAGGAATTTTCAGCAGTTTTTATTCTGAAGACAATATCTCAAGTTCCATCTTGATTTCAGTGACAATTATGATTGTATTTCCTGTTCCTTTTTATACCCTTTTCCCACATCGAAATTTATTTTCTCGTTTCCTAGATCCAAACAAGAACCCCTCATGAGCAAAGCATTGTTTAACTATGAAGAATAGATCTAACAAACCAAATGTACCTCATACAATACAGTTTCTTGGTTCCCTTCCACCCACCTGCAAGGAGCATACATTCAGAGATAAAGATAGAGGTAGAAGTCAAGGGAGAGTTAGGGACACAGAGATTGAGAGATAGACAAGAGAGAATAGAACCAAGGAAAGCACCTAAGACTTGCAGAGGCAAGGAACAGAATTTACAAGGGCACATGAAGGAATCTCAGAGGAAAAATTTGAAGGAAATTGTCTAAAAGATAGAAAATTGGAAATGTATGCTAATTGTAGAAAGACATTCCACACTTTTCCGCCCTTGGAGGGTGGTATGAACACAGTAGAGTGTGTGAGGAAGGTGCATGCGTAAAGGGACAATGCAAAAGCACTAATCCAGTGCGATAAGAGTCTGGACAGGGGCAAGAGAACAGGAGTCAGAGTAAAATACAAAGTAAAATACAAGAAAGATTGCAAAGGGACGAATAGAAGTCAGACTTCATTAATTGACTGAAGGTGTAAGAATAGGAAGAACAATCTTGGTGCATATGGCAGAGTAAGATGCCAAGTGAAATACTGCCCTCTGATTTTAACTATTGAGAAATATGTGTAAGAATCACAAAACTAAATCTATAGCTGCACTGGACTAAAAGAGTGATATTTGGCAGGTAAATCTAGAAGCTTAACAAAAAATCAAGATGGACACTAACACTGGCCCTAGAAAGCACAATGGCTGGATCTTGATACACAGCTTAGAATCAGGAAGGGCTGTCTCATAGATAAAACATATATGAGAAAACTTGCACACACAGGCCATGGAAAGAAGTTAGACAGCTTGCCAACATCCTAAAGCCAGGGTAGAACATATAAATCTGTGAGAATTAAGAAAAACAGGCCTCTGCCACATACATCTGTAGTTTGATTTAAAGCAACCCATATGGTACAGAAATCGTTTATGAAAAATTGGCTTAAAAACTATCTGAGACAAGGGAAAATCCATAAGTTCTCTGTAGAAGGAAACACAAATCACTCTCTAAGGTTTCTGATTTAAGCTATGGCAGAAATTACAACTCACACCATGAAATGAATCAGTATGATGGGAAAGAAGAGTGAGAATTTGTACTTGTGAAACAAATGATAATAGATTAAAAAAAAAAAAAACAAACACAGAATCAAAGTCAATATAATTGGATGGTCAAACATGAATAAGTAGAAAATGGCTACAACGTTCCTCATGCTTCTTAAGCCAGGAGAAGAGGCCTCCCGAGGCCTCGGGAGAATGAGAGAAAACTCTCCTAGCAAACCAGCTGAGCCGCAGCCTATCACAGCAACCAACCCCTCAGCCGATCCCAGGCAGAAGGCTGCCAAATCGTACCCAAGACCAAATAAGGCAAATGTCAAACTGTACCAATCAGCTAATCTCTGTATGTCAGAGCTTGTCTTTCTGGTTATAAAACACAACTCGTCACATTGTAAAAGAGGACATTCTGAACCAAGTTCAGTCTAGAATATTGCCCAGTTCTGGAATCATTTTCTTGCTCAAGTAAACTTCGTTAAATACAACTGGCCTCAGCTTTTTTCTTTTCATAGCACAAAAGATTTTCCGTTAGCTGTGTCAAACATCCTTGTCACCAAAGCCAGGGATATTACATGCTGTCTTCTATAAGAAGTGGCAATAAGTTTGCAAAACAAATAATTTGGGAAATTCAAAATATAGTATGAAATAATACTCAAGGCAAAAAATTTTAGTGAATGAATGAACAAGTGACTAAAGAAATCACAGATCTCCAGTGTCACTCAACAATCATAACTGTAGTTCACAACAGCATATGTCTGATCCACCTTTAATTTCTTTAAATTTTTGGTGATTTAGCTATAAGATCAGTTTTCCAAATGATAGACCATCTAGAAAGCACACTATGATACTGTGGGTGAGATTTGTACTTCTATGCATTTCATGAAACTTGAAACTTTAGGTTACAGATTGAATGACACAGAACCCTGTAGCCATAAATCAGAAATCCTGAGGTAGATTCTGTCTCTGAGCACTCACAGGGCAAACCAGATGGAGGTCACAGCTCCTGGCTTGGCCTGGCCCAGTCCTGCTATTGTGGACATCAAAGGAGTGAATTAACAGATGGCAGCTCTCTCTGTCTCTGTCTCTGTTTTTCTCTCCTCCCCCTCCTTCTTCTCGTCTTACTTCTCCCCCTCCCTCACAGTCTTCAGTGACTCTGCCCTTCAAATAGACAAAATTTATGTATAAATTATTGTTCCTTTATTTTGTTTTATTTTTGAGATAACTTTTTTTAACCTGAATGGGTCGGTGGTACTCAGGTTTTTTTTGTTTGTTTGGTTGGTTCGGTTTGGTTTGGTTGCTTGCTTTTAGATTTTATTTATTTATTCATTTATTTGACAGGTAGAGTTAAAGACACAGAGAAAGAGAGGCAGAGAGAAAGGTCTTCCATTGGCTGGTTCACTTGCCATGTGGCCACAACAACCAGAGCTGGACCAATCCAAAGCCAGGAGCCAGGAGCTTCTTCCAGATCTCCCACACTGGAGCATGGACCCAATTACTTGGGCCATCTTCCCCCGTTTTCCCAGGCCATAGCAGAGGATCGGAAGAGGAACAGCTGGGACTTGAACTGGCAAGCATATGGGATGACGGAGCTGCAGGCAGAGGCTTAGCCCACTATACCACAACGCCAGCCCCAGAGATACATATTTTTAATTTATATTATAGTCAAAGACTTAACACTCCACGAAATAATGAGTTCAACAAATGAGAAATAAAAAGACCGTAGTTCAGCAGAAATATAGGCAAGGGCTATAAATAATAATAAAATTAAATAATGTTGGGGCCAGTTGTGACATAGAGGGAATAGCCGTCACCTACAATGCTGGCGTCTCATATGGGTGCTGGTTCATGTCCCATTTGTACCATTTCTGATCCAGTTCCCTGCTAATGGTCTGGGAAAAGCAGCAGAAGCTGGCCCAAGTGTTTGATTCCTTGCCACCCATGAGAGAGACCTGGATGAATCTCCTGGTTCCTGGCATTGGCCTGGCCCAGCCTTGGCTATTGCAACTAACTGAGGAGTGATCCAGTAAATGGAAGGTCGGTCTCTCTCTCTCTCTCTCCTCTCTCTCTCTCCTTCTCCTCCTCTCTCTTTGTCTGTGTGTGTGTGTATGTGTGTGTCTCTCCCTCTCTCTGTAACTCTGACTTTGAAATAAATAAATATTTTTAAATTAAAAATATATATTTCATTTATATGCAGTAAATTTTTAAATAGTCACAGCTCATTAAACTATAGTCTTACATCATTCTTAACAATTTGATAAAGATTTAAAACAAAGTTTGATGAAACAATATATTTACAGAATAACTGGTACACACAGGCATTCGCTTTTGTTTTGTTTTTAATTTCAGCTCCCACATATAAGGGAGAATATGTGGTATTTGTCTTTCTTGGTCCAGCTTATTTCACTCAATATGATGTCCCCCAGTTGAAGCCATTTTGATGCAAATGAAAGAATTTCATTCTTTTTTAATAGCTGAATAATACTCCACTGTGTATATGTGTATATATATACACATGTGTATGTATACACACATACATTATAAATTCTGTATCCATTCATCTGATGGGCACCTTGGATGATTCCATATTTTAGCTGTTGAGAGCAGTTCTGCTATAAACATGGTGGTATATCTATCTCTTGGATCAAATATAGTCATGTCTTTTAGGTATATACCCAGTAGCGGGATTTCTGAATCATATGGCAGATATATTTCTAGTTTTTCAAGAACTCTCCATATTGTTTTCCAGAGTGGCTGCACTAATTTACAAACTCAGAAGCTTCTTCACAGCAAAGGAAACCACCAACAGACTGAAGAGGCATTCAACAGAATGGGAAAAAATATTTCTAGGCTAGCTATCTGACAAAGGATTAATAACCATAATATATCAGCAACCCCAAAAACTCAGCAACAGAAAAACAACAAATTCTGTTAACAAATGGGCAAGGAACCTCAGTAGACAGCTCTCAAAAGAAGAAATACAAATGGCCAACAAATACATGAAAAACTGCTCAACATCTCTAGCTATCAGGGAGATGTAAATCAAAACCACAATGAGGGTTCCAGCACTGTGGTATTGTAGGCTACACGTCCACCTGTGGCGCTGGCATCCCATATGGGCAGTGGTTCATGTTCCTCTTCTGATCCAGCTCTCTGCCTATGGCCTGGGAAAGCAGTGGAAGATGGCCCAAGTGCTTGGGCCCCTGCATCAGTGTAGGTGTCCGGGAGGAAGCTCTCAGCTCCTGGCTTTGGATGGGCCCAGCTCCAGCTGTTGCAGCCATCTGGGGAGTGAACCAGAAGATGAAGACTTTTCTCTCTGTCTCTTGCTCTGTCTGTCTGTAACTCTGCTTCTCAAATAAATAAATAAATCTTAAAACACACACACACACACACACACACACACACATACACACACTGAGATATCACCTCAACCCTATCAGAATGGCTATTATCCAGAAGAGAGTAAATAAAATTTTTTAAAACTCTGATTTCATCATCATTTAAAAAAAATCATCTATTATTTTTCACTTTATGTTTCTGTGTGGGAGCAAACTGTTGAAATCCATACTTAATGTATACTAAGCTGATCTTCTGTATATTAAGATAATCGAAAATGAATCTTGATGTGAATGGAAGGGGAGAGGGAGTGGGAAAGGGGAGGGTTGTGGGTGGGAGGGACGGTATGGGGGGGAAGCCATTGTAATCCATAAGTCGTACTTTGGAAAATTATATGCATTAAATAAAAGTTTAAAAAAAAATTAGTCATCTTATACAGCCAAAGGCTAAAATATCAAATATTAATATAATCTTGCATGCCCCTTTCAATCATACCAACTATGTAGGTCAAGAATGGTTGATATGATTTTATTTTCTTTTGCTCACTTGACTTCAGGGAAACAACAAAAAAATTTTAATTTAAATTTTTTCAAAGGAGATAAAAATTCATTTTCTTAATGATGTTATTAATATCTAGTGAGTTCCTCCTTTTATAGGCAGAAATCTAGATGCTATTAACAACAGCAGCACTAATCTAAGAGATTTCATAGATGGGGCCAGCGCTGTGGCACAGTGGGTTAAAGCCCTTGCCTGAAGTGCCACCAGCATCCCATATGGGCGCCGGTTCTAGCCCCAGCTGCTCTTCTTCCAATCTAGCTCTCTGCTATGGCCTGGGATAGCAGTGGAAGATGGCCCAAGTCCTTGGGTTCTTGCACCCACATGGGAGACCTGGAAGAAGCTCCTGGCTCCTGGCTTTGGATTGGCACAGCTCTGGCCATTGTGGCCAGCGGATGGAAAACCTCTCTCTATCTCTACCTCTCTCTGTAACTCTCTTTCAAATAAATAAAATAAATCTTTAAAAAAAAAATGAATAATTTTTCAAATTTCATTCCATAGTCTAAAAATGTAGACTACCCATGTCTAAAGAGATGTCTTAAAGATGAATGAATGTATCTAAATAGTAAAATCCTACTACTAATAATTTTACATGTATACAGGAGTAGTATAGTATAATAAATATAGTTACGTTTTCAACATTTGTGTAAAGGAAAGCATTTTATCTTTCTATGTAGATAGATATACATACATACATATGTGTATGTTTGTAACTCTTTTCACCTGACATAATTTCATGGTAAATCCATGCTGACAAATGTAAAACAAATTTATTTATTTAAACTGACATACAATAAATATTCTGTTTGCTGACTATATCAAGGTGCATTGATTTTTGCTGATGGATATTTAAATTACTTATGCTTTTTTTCATTTTTTTTTTTATTTTTTGACAGGCAGAGTGGACAGTGAGAGAGAGAGACAGAGAGAAAGGTCTTCCTTTGCTGTTGGTTCACCTCCCAATGGCCGCCGTGGCCTGCGCACCGCGCTGATCCGATGGCAGGAGCCAGGAGCCAGGTACTTATCCTGGTCTCCCATGGGGTGCAGGGCCCAAGTACTTGGGCCATCCTCCACTGCACTCCCTGGCCACAGCAGAGAGCTGGCCTGGAAGAGGGGCAACCAGGACAGAATCCGGCACCCCGACCGGACTAGAACCCGGTGTGCCGGCGCCGCTAGGCGGAGGATTACTCTAGTGAGCCGTGGAGCCAGAACTTTTTTTCATTTTTAAACAACACTGTAAACAATATGTATTCATTGTACACACATACGCTCATGACCAGAATTTCACAAGGTTATATAGACCTACGAGTGAAATTTAAAGTTCTAAGGTAAACACACCATCAGTTTTTCTAGATATTGGCAAATATTTCTCCAATGTGGTTATATCAGTTTCTATAGTTACCAACAGTTTGCATTATTAAGTTTTTAATTCTGGCCTTTCTGATAGTTTGAAAAGTTTCTTGTTTTAATTTTTATTTATAAGTTAGGCTGCTATCCTTCCAACTGATTGCTGGCTGTTCAGATGTCATCTTTTAAGAACTTCCCTGTTAGCCTTTGGTCATTTTTTCATTGGGCTTTATATCATTTTCTCATTGAGTATAGGTGAATTAAGCATTCTCCATGTATTTTGACTACCAGTTTTTTTATCTGCTGCATCTTATCCAAATATCTTTCTTGGTTTATTTTTCACTTTATGCAAGGTATCATATATTTTCACTTTTAATGTATCACATTTACTAGTACTTTCCTTTGTGGTTTATGCTACCTGCTCTTAGTGTCTGGATTTAAATTTATTTCCATGGAATTCAAATATAATCATTCAGTAAAAAATGACTGTCACGATGTTGAAGTCCTTAGTGAAATGTTCACATTACTTACTAGAATTGTTGAAGTTAATATCCCACCATCATCACATGAGAGTATTTCATGATTTACCATGTACTTGAGATGGACCTGGTTAGGCCACAGTATCCAGATGCTTTGTCAAACACATCTGGAAATGCTGTAAAGGCATTTTTTATATGCAATTATCACTTAAGTCAATGAACTTTCTGTTAAGTAGAGTACCCTCCAGAATGTGGTGGAACCTCACTCAATCAGCTAAATATCTTAAGAAAAGCCCAACTTCTTTTGAAGAGGTAGAAATTCTGTTAGCAAACTTGCCTTCAGACTTGAATGCAACATCAGTTCTTTCCTAAGTATCTAGACTTCTGGTTCATCCTTCAGATTTTAAACTAGCCAGTCTCTACAATCACTCCTTAAAATAAATCTCTCTTTATATACACATCCTATTGATTCTGTTTTTCTAAAGAACCCTATCTAATACAGTTCTGTTACATAATTTTCAATTTCTATATAAGTTAGAAATATATATTGTTATATAGTCATTCATAATTAATATGAACTTTCAAGTATTCCGGTTCCAGATTTTTAAATTTAGGATCATATTTTAATTTCAAGTGTAGTATTCACTTCCTTCTGCTCTTTTGATCATCATGTTGGTCTTTATCTTGAGTTGGCTGACATTTTATCTAGAAGAACTTCTTCTAAAACTATGTCCTTATTCATAAAGTTTTTGTACTTAGAAAGTTCATTTCCACCCATGAAATTTCAGCACATTATTCTGAATTGTCAAATCACTGGCATATACAATTAATTTACTGCAATATATTTTTATTCTTTAATTTTCCAGTAAGCAAATGGTGGCACTTCAACTAAATAACACCTCACAAGAGAAACAGAATTTGTAATTGTTTAATCTAAAATGTCTCAATATGATTCAAGAAGAAAATTTTATATCAGTAAAGACAGTGATAACAGTTATTTTGAGGAATAAGAGGAATGTTTTTTTTAAAGAAGTGTTTTTAAACGTGGCGTTAGAGAATCTGATAAGCCTTGCAGGTAAGACATTGGTTAAGATGACTTTGCCCATATCAGGAGTATCTGGGTTCGATATCCCTTTCTAGCTCCTAACTCCAGCTTGCTGCTAGGGTAGACCTTAGAAGGCAGTGGCAATAGCTTGCATAATCGGACCTGAATTGGCTCAGGCTCAGTTTGTGGAAATTTGGGGAGTGAGCCAGTGGATGAGATATCTCTCTTATCTCTCTCTAACAATAGGTTTTGTAACATTTTCTGTATGTTCATATCTATGGGAGTATATGGAAGAAAATAATTTCCTGATCTATGTAAACTATTTTTCATTTTAATCTGATGCTGTCTGTAAAATGTAGTTTGAAAAGCACAATAAAATTTCAATAAGCAAACTCATAAACTGAAACCAGCTTTATTCAGATTCTGCACCAGTAGCCAGTGGCATTCATGGGACAAAATAATTGCTGACAGCAACAGAAATATTTTTAAACTAATCTCTTCTTTTTATTCACATCTGTTCAGTGCTTCAACGATTTTCACTTTGAGACAATGTTGTTAACTGTATGTCAAGTAGCTAGGTCTGCGAATGTGAATGAGTGAGAGAAGAGCTGATATGAAGTGTATCACGGCATGGCACTATAACATGATGGGGTCACAGAGACCCATGCTGGTCTTTCCCTTGGAGGATAAAGCGTGACAGAACTCTTCATTAGTTCCCCAAACATAAACAAGCCATGCAATTGTAAGCCTTATCATTCTGAAACCATCATGTGTTATTCTTAGAAACATTTGCCGGCGCTGTACAAGGGTACTTAATTCCGAAGGTTCTTTAGAGGATATCACTGTTTCACAGTGTAAACTGCCTTTTGATTTTAATATTATCAGAACTCATATTTCCTATGTGGAGGGAATTGAAGGAATTGAAAAATAAACTGCCTTTTACTGTCACCTTCATGAAGTCCTAACTATAACTAATACTCAGAAAGTCTTAAAGGTTTCAATAAGATGCCAAAATTTAAGAGAAAAGAGACCTCCTATAATTGTAATCCTAGTCATAGTTCTTCCTCTGAAGAAAAGGGTTTTCTGTTTCTGAGAACTACTTTCTCCTTTGAGGAATACGGCCTAATGCTGGATTCGGCTCTCACCAGTTTCTTGCCCTTGAGGACAGTTTTGCACAGAGCAGTTAATAAGGCTTTTCTCCTAGCAGGGGCTCCTTCTGAATCATAAGTTCATCCTCGCAGCCAGGTTTGTGCTAGTATCTGCTGCCTTTCCAAAGCAGAAGAGCTCTTACGAACTTGAGGAGAGCATTAACAATAAAAATCTCTTCTTTTTTTTTAAAGAAATTTCCCATAGTATATGCCATATCACTAGGATATATCCAGTTATTAGGTTTTGTGGGGAGCAATCCGGACTGGACTGAGTTACTGGAATTAGGACTTATTCTATGCATCTGCTCTCCCACAATATGGCGCTGGGAGAGAAGTAAACAGCTTCCGCACAGCTGCCTCCAGTTCAACTGATAAACTGTAGGACTTGCTCCTGATTGGAGGAGAGCAGCGTACTCGGCGTGTGGGCAGCTGAGTTGGGATTGGCGGAGGAGGACTATAAAGGAGGAGAGAGACGGCATGCACCAGGAACATCTAAGGGGAACATCTAGCTGAAGGAACACCTGTGCAGCCCCCGAGAAAGCCGGCCGGCGGTGTGCCGCTCCCCTGCGGAAGTGGGGAATGTGGCCAGGGAGAACTGCCCTTCCACGGAGGTGGAAGGGATAGTAGCCAACCCGGGAAGAACCAGCAGCAAACCCGGGGAGGGCCAAGCAGACGAAAGAACAGCGCAGGGTCCAGTGTCGTTCCTCCACGAAGAGGGGGAGCGACATAATGGTGCCGTGACTCGGATATGAAGCCTAGGCAGGGCTTAGTGTCGTTCCTCCACGAAAAGGGGGAGCGACAGGTTTTTCTTTCCGCGTGAAGAACCTGAGGCCAAGAGTGGTTTCTTGTCCACAGCTATCACAGCTGAGTTGCCTTTGATTCCACTACCCCTCACACCCCAAACCCATCCCTAAGAACATCCTTTCAGCTTATCTTCAAATTACAGCCTGAGTCCAGTTAGTTTTTATCACTCCACTGCTGCCACCCCTGTCCAGTTGGCAAGCATCCTTCTTTCGAGCCACTGCAACAGCCTCTAACTGGTCTTTTGTATTCCCACTGTATAGCTATCCAAGGCTCATACAGTAACCAGAGTGATCTTTCTAACACATAAATCAGATGGCACATCTCCTCTGCCTACAAATCCTCCAGTGGCTTCCAGTGACTTTCATGGGCTTTAATCATTTGGCCCTGCCTGTATTTCTGACTTCATCTTTCTAAACTTTCTCCCTAATTCATCATGTTCCAGCCAAATTGACTTTCCTCCTATCTTTCAAACACACTGAAGCTCTTCCTATCTCAGGGTCTTTGCACGCATTCCTACTGCTTTATGAACTTCTTTCCCCCAGGCCCTTCCAGGGTTGCCTGTTTATGATCAGTCATGTCTCCACTCAAATGCTATTTCCTCGAAGAGGCCTTTCTTTTCCTCTCTTAGCAACTGTTCCCATGCCTCAATTATATTGTCCTATGTTGTCTTCTTCAAAACACTTGTACACCTGGAAGTATTTTATCAATCTATGTGTGTATTTTTTCACTTCCTGTATATTATTTACTAATTTCTACATAATAAACTATTCAAAATAAGGATCATCAGCTTAAAACAGCATGCATTTATTATGTCAAATATTTTTGATAGGAGGACTTTGGAATGCCTTACTTAGGTAGGTAGGTCTGGCTCAGGGTCTCACGTGACGTTGCAGTTATAAGTTAGGAAGGGCAGTAGTCATCGGAAGCCTGAAAATATGACTTCAAGATGGCCAGAGCACATGGTTGGCAGGTTTGTGCTGGCTGTCGACAGAGGGTCTCAATTCTTTACCATACGGACTTTTTTGGGTTGCTGGAATACCCTTAAAATATGGCCCTGGATTCTCTGAGAACAAGTGATCCAAGAGATAGCAGAAATAAAACCACAATAGGCTTCATAATCCAGCCTCCCAGGTAACACGTGGTCATTCCAACAATATCCTATTGACTACATAGGTGATCCTTATGTGAGAAGGGACTAGATAAGTTGCATGGATATCAAAAGGCAAAAAAATTATTGGGGGGCTATCTTATTAGCCTACCACATGCTGAAGGTCATAGACTCTCCGGTTCAAAAATATCCTCACTGACCAGGAAAGTATCTAACATCAATGGATGTTTGGTAGTTGACCAGCTGATTAGTTGTAAATCTATGTTTCATTTTCTCAGTATGTATTTATGCATGTGTGTGTGTTAAAAAAAAATACTAACTGGAAGTCAAAAAGGATCTGAATTCCTTCCTAACTCTGTTCCCACTTAGTAATATACCCTTATATACAACCTTTAACCTCCATGGTCTTCAGTATATAGTAGGAATAACATCTATCTTGAGGCCTTTGCATATTTGTTGTAAACACTGTGTAATATAAACTTAATTCATCTGGGGTTCAGGATAGCAGTCAGTTTCCAGATTCACATTTTGTGTTTTTATTTTTTTCATTGTGTTACATTTATCCTAACCCTTCATCTCATTTTTTACAGAATAGGCTAAATGAGATCATCTACAATGTTCTTCTGACCTTTAGATTCACAAGTCTCTATGGCTACAGCAACAAATGACATGATATATTTTGATGACACTTCAAGAAACAGTGTTGTATGGCTTAGCCAAGGAACACCGTTATTATTTCCAGAGGGGTCACAGTACAAGTTAACCTATCATTAAAACAGCTGAAAGTCTTCCGACTGAGGAGATGGGGCAGGTCAGCAGCGCAGTGCAGCACAGCAAGAGCCCAGGAGAAAGCTTGCGATGGGATTGGCTGTGACTGGCAAACCTGCCCTCCCCCATGCAGCTGCTGTCACTCACTCCAAGGGCTCCACCTGAGCTGACTAAACCTTGACCATGGCCTTTGAAGTTTCTAATTTGAGGGACCATAGAATTTCAGAAAAGTGTGAGGAAAGCTTTCTCACCAGGGCCCAAGAGGGCACCCTTGCACCTTTCTAGAAATGCAGGAAAGCAGCCCCAGTTACAGGTCAGCCATGATTTGTGCACAGTATAAACACACACTGGTTTTGGAATTCCAGTCAGCCTCCCTCAGTCCTCACATGGACTCAAAGGCCTAGCCAGAAACAACACCGCCAACCTATACTCTAACAAATTTTCAAAGGTCACCAAATCACTAAAGACAGAAGACCATTGCTAGTCCTCCTGGTTTGTAAGATTTCACTCAGAATTCTCTTGGCCATTGTTTTAAAATGTGTTTGTTAGTAGTCAGATGGAATAGAGACAGTAAGACCTACTGCATGTTTGTTTCTTCAATTGTCATCTGAAAACCAAAAATTCATAGGTTTTCATAAAAACTTTTTTTGTATTTGGCATACAGAGCTGAACTTTACAATCTCTCACTGATTGCTTTTCTGTCTAAAAACAGCTTCAACTTTGGCAATCATAACTGACTTGATCTTCATAGTGTAGACAGTATTAATAGCACCCTATTATATACATGATATTACATATAATGACAGAAAAATAAATGCCAAAAAGTTATTATCTGTATCTTGTAAGAACACCACATTTCTCATGCTTGTAAGAACACAGAAATGTCTTTCATTTGTGTTTAGAATAAAATCTGGACTGTAAAGTTCTGAACAATGATGTAACTGATATATCTGAACAAACATCTGTAGGACAAGACAAAGTGTCACTGATTTGTTTGGGGAACTAGACCATGTGAAGTAAAGAATGAGGATCTTAATGGTTTATTTATCAACATTCTTACCAGTTATAGCTACTTACAATAATATTAAAACATCCAAGCATATTAACACAGCTCTGGACATGGGACTCAAAGAAAAACATTAGGACAAAGCAATACAAAGCAATGCTACCAACAGCACTGCATTACACATCTCAAAGTTTTGAGGCTTAATCCCTCAAAGCCACCTTGAACCATGTGTTGGAGCCACCAAGAGTGTTGAATGAAAACAGACAAAGGGATTAAGGAGTCATTTCCGCTAGAGAAAAACACATTTTCCCAGCTGTTCTGGTTTCTCTGAGGAGCTGTTTCCCTTGAACACTCCTACCCTCTTTCCCTTGCTTCATTCTCTTCTCACTGGGGAGTAAAGTAACTTATCATATTGAAAAATTAGGAGTAAATTGGGCATGTTCAGCTCAGTTCCACCCTCCATCATCTTCAGGAGCTAGAAGCCTCTGCTCCTACAAGTACTAACCCTCCCGGCAGCCCCACTATCCCAAGCTGGAGAGACTCACTTGGCTCCAGAATTAAAAATAGAGTGGGAAAGTCTCTCTGAGGATCAGTTTTTGAGACTATCATAAAGTGCAAGCTCTAACATTGCTAATATTTTCTGTCTATGTTTGTCCATCTTTATCTTACTTCCCAAGACCCCAGTAGTGCTCCACAAATACATTAACAGAAATATCTTGGCAAGTTTCCATACACTTTCATGTTCTTCAAACCAAGCCCAAACTTGCAGCTGTCCGCTAAGTGTGACGACATATACATACTAAGAAGGTAGTTAAGACTTCAGAAAATGCTCTTGATTTTGTGTCAAGTGAAAAGGATAATGTAAACATTTCTAAACTTTAAACACTGTATTAAACATTCATGTAGCTCAGGGTTTTTTTTTTTTTACAAATTCATAAGTAGTCTATCAATTTTTACAAAAGAAATTTTCATGGTTCAGGCAGTTCTGTCTCTTCTGAACTATGTCTTATCTTATTTTCAAAGAAATAGGGGTGTTGAATCCTTCTTGCCAAGCATACAACCACATGAATTTTTTAAACAAATATAGAGGTATATTCTATAATCACTTGAATTTGGATCATTAAATGGAATCATTCAAGTGAAGTGAAAAATTTGGCCCATGGGCTAATTCAGGAAAAGCTTATATGGAGGGAAAAATAATTGTTTCACACTCAGCAAATGCAAAAGTTACAATTCTGCCCTGACCTATTTTATCTAGTCACCATGGAGGTGAACCTGCTAGTCTTTCTTCCCTATATTTGTTTCTTTCATTTCTTCACTCCACACTTTGTCCTTCACTTTGAAATTATGGTCAAAAGTTGTACTTCCCTAATGACAGCCACTGTCAGAAACAATGGTCTGGGATTACTTAAATCTTTGCAGTTTTCCTAAATTCAAGCATGTAAGTGAGTCCATGAGAATATTACTATCGTGTGTGTGTGTGTGTGTTTGTAATAGATTTGAACTGGGGTTCTCAAATTCAATGCCTGCATCACAGTCTCTTCACCTTGTCCTGAAATCCACTGAGGCATCTAAATCCCCTCTCATGAGAATCTCATCAGAATCATGAGACGCTCATCATTTGCTATTAAAACACTCTTCCTTTTTGAGTTCCTCACATAACAACAACTTGGTACATTCTTTAAAAGTCATGATAGCTATCTTTCTCTAAAATATTCAGAATATAGCAAAGAAGGGTGATGGATCTACAACTTTGTTTAATACTCTTCTTCTGAAACTAATTTAGGGTTTTGCAATTACACACTGACCAAGAAAAAAAAAAAAACTTTAAGGGGATTTATTTCAAGGAGAAATGAGCAGGATGTGGCAGGAATGAAAGAAAGGGGAACTGAACAAATGGAAGCTGCTGTCTGGATTAAGCAGTGAAAGTAGAAACTGGGTGATGAAGACTTTTCATCAGAGAGTTAAACAACTTTTAATTTACTTGGACTATAAAGAGAAACATGAGGACCTTTTACAGCTTTTATCCATTTGGTTTCCTGTGCCAAGATTTTCATTTCTTTTCTTTTATGATCATTATTTATTATGAAAGGGGTATTAAAACAACATGAAAGGAACATACTGTTTACTGTTGCCCTATCACTTTGAACTTATGTGTTACCTCCCTGAACCATCCCCTTCCACTTGTGGACTAGATCAGGTGTCCCATTTAAAGCTCCTTGTAATCGTGGGGTTCTTTTTGTTTGTTTTTTAACTTTCCTCCCAAAGAAACTTTTTATTTAAGGAATACAGATTTCATGCATTTCATAATGCATAAGTACAACTTTAGAAATATAGTGATTCTTCCCACCATACATGCCCTCCCACCTACTCTCCCACCCCTCCTCCTCCTCCCTCTCCCATTCCCAGTACCATTCTCCACTAAGATCCATTTTCAATTAACTTTATACATAGAAGACCAGCTCTATACTAAATAAAGAGCTCAACAATTTGCATGGTAAAAAAAAAAATCCAAAACCAAAACAAAACAAAACTGTTCCTCAACAGTCCAGACAAGGGCTGTTCAAAGTCATTGCATCTTGAAGTTAATTTCACTTTCTTTTTTTGTTTTTTTTTTTTTTTTTTTTTTTTTTGAAATTTAATTAACTTTAATGACGCACCAAGAATGATACATTTTTTTGGGAGCACTTAGACATCGTTACAATACAACTCTCTGAGGACAGAGGTCCTGCATAGGAAGTTAGTGCACAGTGACTCTAGTTAACTGAACAATTAACACTCTTATGTATAAGGTCAGTGATCACCCAAGGCTCTTGACATGAGCTGCCTAGGCTATGGAAGACTTTTTTTTAAAGATTTACTTTATTATTTATTTGAAAGTCAGAGTTACACAGAGAAAGGAGAGGAAGAGAGAGAGAGAGAAAGAGAGAGAGAGAGAGAGAGAGAGAGGTCTTCCATCTGATGGTTCACTCCCCAGATGGCCACAATGGCCAGAGCTGTGCCAATCTGAAGCCAGGAGCCAGGAGCTTCTTCGAGGTCTCCCACATGGGTACATGTGCCCAAAGACTTGGGCCATCTTCTACTGCTTTCCCAGGCCATAGCAGAGAGCTGGATTGGAAGAGGAGCAGCTGGGATTAGAACCAGCACCCATATGGGATGCCACTGCTTCAGGCCAGGGCATTAACCCACTGTGCCACAGTGCCGGCCCCTGGAAGACTTTTTTTTTTGACAGGTAGAGTTTACAGACAGTGAGAGAGAGAGACAGAGAGAAAGGTTTTCCTTCCATTGGTTCACTCTCCAAATGGCCGCAACAGCTGGAGCTACGCCAATCTGAAGCCAGGAGCCAGGAGTCTCTTCCTGGTCTCCCATGCAGGTTCAGGGGCCCAAGGACTTGGGCCATCCTCCACTGCTATCCCAGGCCACCACAGAGAGCTGGACTGGAAGAGGAGCAACCAGGACTAGAACCCGGTGCCCATATGGGATGCTGGTGCTGCAGGTGGAGGATTAACCTAGTGTGCTATGGAAGACTTTTAAATCCACAAACTCCATCAGTATTTAGACAAGGCTGTAAGCAAAGTGGAAGCACTCTCCTCCATTCAGAGAAAAATATCTCCTTTTTTAATGACTACATCTTTCCACTGGATCTCATCCACCAAGATCCTTTATATAAGACATTTTTTGCCTCAGTGTCTTGGCTTTCCATGCCTGAAATGCTCTTGTGTGCTTTTCAACCAGACCAGAATGCCTTAAAGGCTGATTCTGAGGTCAGAGTGCTATTAAAAATGACTATCATTCTATGATCCTGCTCTGTGGGCTGCTTCCCATGTTGGAGCATTGACTCCTTTTTAATTCTGTTTGTTATTATTTCCAGACCCTTAATCCTAACCCTATGATTACTTTAATACTTAAGATGGTATTTTTCCACTCAGCTTAAGGTGATTTCGGGTTCCATGGCAAGTTTTTAAACTGTACCCATAGAAGTAAGTACGTAGGAATGCATGCAGAAACATACAGCTTTCCAAACTTCACAATTACAACTTTAGGAACATAGTGATTCTTCCCACTGTGCCCACCCTCCCACCCATACTCCCAACCCCTCTTCCTCCTCCTTCTCTTATTCCCACTCTTATTTTTTTTTACTGCAATCTATTCTCAATTGACTTTATACATATATGTTTAACTCTATGTTAAGTAAATTGTCTAACAAAAGTGTAAAAAAAAAAACTATTCCTCAACAGTCAGGACAAGGGCTGCTCAAGTTATTGCTTCTCAAAGTGTCAATTTCACTTCTACAGATTGTCTTTCAGGTGCTCTGTTATTTATCAAAGATCAGGGAGAATATGTGGTATTTGTCCCTTTGGGACTGGCTTAAATCACTAAGTATGACGTTTTCCAGATTCATCCATTTTGTTGTAAATTACCAGATTTTATTTTCTTACCTTCATTCATAAATGAAAGCTTTGTGTGGTACAGTATTCTAGGTTGACAGCTTTTTTCTCTTAAGACTTAGAATGCATCTCACTATTCTCTCCTAACCCATAGGGTTTCTGATGAGAAGTTAGTTGTGAGTCTAATTGGAGACCCTCTGAAAGTAATCTGGCATTACTCTCACACATATTTTAGAATTTTGTCTTTATGTTTTACTGTGGAGAGTTTGAGTACAATGTGTCATGGTGAAGAATCATGTCTATTAGGAGTCCTATGTGCTTCCTGTACTTGGATGCTACTTTTTTTCTCCAAAATAGGGAAATTTCCTATTATTATTTCACTAAAAAGGCCCTCTAATCCGTTCTCTCTTTCTCCGCCTTCAGGAACTCCTAGAACCCATATGTTGGATTGTTTGGTAGTATCTTATAGATTCCCAACAGTGTTTTTTAATTTTCTAATTTTCTCTTCTTGTTTTTTTGTCTGACTGCATAATTTCCTGCAATTTGTCTTCTAAGTCAGGTATTCTTTCTTCTGCTTCACCAATTCGGTTGTTAAGGCTTTCCACTGCATTTTTATTTGTTCTATTGAATACTCCATTTCCAAGATTTCATTTTGCTTTCTCTTTAAGATCTCAATTTCATGGTAGAAATTTTCTTTTGTGTCATGTACAGATTTCATTAGTGCATGCATTTGCTTTTGATTACTTCTATGTAATCTTATGATAATTTTTTAATTCCATTTCTTGCATTTCTTCAAACTCTTCATCTTCACAATCTAGTATTGAAATGTTGTATTCTTTTGAGGGCATCATGTTGTGTTCCTTATTCTTGTTTCTTGAATTAGTATGTTTATTATTCGGCATTTGTGGAGATACTCATTGGTTTCTTTGTTTTTTTGCTGTGGCAGCTTTTACCTTTGGACTATGTCTGTGTGGATTTGTGGAGTGTCTGCTTTCAGGGAAAACCTAGAGGTGTGTGGTGGGTGTAGCCAGGGAGCTCTATTTAGTGCTTCAGGGTGAAGGGAGTGTTAAGGTGACACCCAGGTTGGGCATGGTAAATTTCTTTTTTTTTTTTTTTTTAATCAGAGGGGAGGTTTTCTTCTGTTGGTGTAGACTCAGCTCATTTGCTCTCCTTAAAGGAGATCAGTGCCTGGGCACTAGCCCCAGTGGGTATGATATTCATCTGTACTTCCACAAGGACCACACAAAGATCTGTGCTGTCCTTGGTGTAAGCAAATTTCCCAGCAATGTCTCTCACCAGGGAACCAGGGAGCCCTGAGCGTGTGGAGCCTCCTACAGTGACTGCCCAAAGTCCCAGCCATACCCTGAGCCTTTCCAGGAGCCTCAGTGTTTACAAAGCCCTGTAGTCTCAGTCTTTTCACAGTCCTGGCACACAAGCCTCCCACAATCATGAGCACCCAGCCCTCAATCAGCTCTCCCCACCAGATTCAGGAGTGTCCAGCTGGTTGCTGGACACCAGCACAAGTTGGTACAGCTGTTACATATGTTCAAAATGACACCCGCTCTCTATTGGCTTGTTACAGAAGACTGTTGCAGGGTGATCAGGACATCTAGTTTGGCATGTAGACTGTCCCCCACAGGGCTCCAAGATGGATTCTCTCCTGCTTTTCCTGCAGCCTTATCTCCAGTGGCTTGGGCTGCTGCAGTCTGGTCTCACCTCTCTCCAAATCTGGTGTGAAGGCTTTCAGCTGCTGGGGTCCTGATTTGTGCGTGCCCACACACTCAAGTAGGTCACCATCTCTCTCTAGTTTGTGTGGAGTTTCCTCTGCTGTTTTCTCTCTATCTCTTTTCTGAGATTGAACTCTCTCTACTTTTTCTAAAACTATCTTCTAGACTAGAGAGGTAAACTCCCTTCCTACTTTTCCATCTTAATCCTCCCTGTATATTTGTTTTTACAAATTTAGCCAGGTATGGGTATTTTACTTTTGATTGTATGACCAGAATCTAACATAGTATGTGATGCAAAGTACATAATTGAATAAACATGAATGAATGGATAAATATTTGTCTTAATTATTTATCCATGAAACCCATATGTCTTCATGTCTTATGCATTTGTAGAAACAAATGACAACACACAAACTATGAAACTGGATTTTGTTAGCTCAAAGGCTTCACCTGTCTCTGTATTTCCTAGTCCCCAAAAGTCCCTCCTAAATATTTAAATTCCTAAGACTCTCTCTGGTCTTTGCTGCTTCAAAGAGGAGCTTCCTGTCAATCATACCAGCATCAAGGCTCTCAATGCCTCTTGGAAGAAAAAAAAAATCACTCCTTCCTCATCTTTAGGTATGAGTGGCTCACAGAAACATCACTTGGGCTCTGAAATGTTGCAAAGCCAAACGGACACCTGGTCCACTTCCTCCCCATGGCAAACACATGATGGCAGATAAGAGCAATGAATTAAGCCTATTTTAGTCAATCAGTTAAAACAAATACTATAGAAGAAAGTGATGTCTTCTAACTCCAACTCTAGCTTTTACACTTAATGTGCTTGGGTAACCAGTTTACCCAATGGTATAGTCCTGGAGGGGACATATATGACATGTTGGGGATTTTATTTGCTTGCTTGCTTGCTTTTTTTTTGTTTTGTTTTGTTTTGCGTTTTCCTATCATTATATTTAACCATAAAATGTGGGATTTTCTTTTTCACTTCCTTGTCTGTAAGATACTGTAGCTTTCTGATCCCTTTCAGATTTTAGAACAGTTTCATTTAATGCTTCTCATTTTAAATTCTGCTCTCATATTTCTTCATCTCCATAGCTCAGACTTAATCTCTGGCCTGTGGGATCAGTAGTTCTTAAGAGACATGATCTGCTTTTGTACTCCTCCCATTCTTCTTCCTATGATGTTTCACAGGGAAAGAATTAGGGAACATGGCAGGGGTCTGACATAGTTGGTTGCTGTTGATTGGGGGAAGGTAACACTAGAATCTATTTGTCTCCATCAACACGAGTGTCTCTGTGAAGATGCTATGCATGCCTTCTTAAAGACACTCTTCAGGCCGGCACCGCGGCTCACTAGGCTAATCCTCCGCCTAGCGGCACCGGCACACAGGGTTCTAGTCCCGGTCAGGGCGCCGGATTCTGTCCCGGTTGCCCCTCTTCCAGGCCAGCTCTCTGCTGTGGCCAGGGAGTGCAGTGGAGGATGGCCCGAGTACTTGGGCCCTGCACCCCATGGGAGACCAGGATAAGTACCTGGCTCCGGCCATCGGATCAGCGCGGTGCGCTGGCTGCAGCGCGCCAGCCGCGCCGGCCATTGTGGGGTGAACCAACGGCAAAGGAAGACCTTTCTCTCTGTCTCTCTCTCTCATTGTCCACTCTGCCTGTCAAAAAAAAATTAATTAATTAAAAAAAGACACTCTTCAGCTTCACCATGACCTTCATTTGTGGAGATCTTTAGAGAGGATCAAGCACATCTCCCTCTTGGCTACACCATGGATGCATGCCTGCAAATGCTTCTCTGTGTGGGGCTTCATCTTACCTAACCAGAAGCTGTCTGAATAGATCCATATCATCCGTCTCTTCCTCTAGTTCTTCTGTACCTTCTTGTAAAGTCATAGCAGCTCCTGACTTCCCTGTGTGGATTTCAGACAGATTGGTAGCTTGCCCCGTATGCACTACTCCAGATGGCTACAGCCTTCACTGATGCTGCTGCTCCAGTGAGGCATCCGTGATGTGAAATAACAGGTGAAAATGAGCACCAGTTCTCATGTTTACATTTGGCTCTGTAACTGCAGGGTACACACAACAAGATTTCCCAGGATCTCCCTAACCTTCTGTCTCAAGTGACTTGTCAGGGTGGCCCTGCCAGTTCTGTAGTTTAGTAAGTATCTAGACAAGAATGAGACATGGCTCCTCCCTTCTTGAAATTCAGTGTCTTCTTCCAACTATTCTTCTTCCCATCTTGAAAACACAGCTACCTGTCTATGAAAATGTATCCACGGCCTTGTGTTGTGGTGTAGTGGGTAAAGCTGCCACCTGTGGCGCCAGCGTCACATATGGGCATTGGTTCAAACCTCAGCTGCTCCATTTCCATTTCAGCTCCCTGCTATTGCACCTGAGAAACCAGCAGAGGGTGGCCTAAGTGCTTGGGTCCCTGCATCTACAAGTGAGACCCAGAAGAAGCTCGTAACACCTGGCATTGACCTGACCAGCCCCAGCCATTGCTGCCATTTGGGGAGTGAACCAGTGGATGGAAGATCTCTCTCTTTCTCTCTCAGTAACTCTGCCTTTCAAATACATGAATAAAACCTTTTTTAAAAATGCATCCTGCCCTTTCACAAAACACCATGTCTCTGGGAGATCATGACTCAATTAGAGACTATGATTCCCAGCCCCATTGGCCCATAGGTGAGACCAAGCAACTGGAACTTACCAATGCAGTAAGAATGGAGGTGATGTATTTCCTACTGGCAAATGGTCAAAAGACTTTGATGACCTAGGGGACAGTTATTATGCCATGCAATGACCTTTAGTTTCTAAATGTCTCCATAAAGGAAATCTACCATCTGACCAATAGCACACACTTGGACTTTGTGTGGGCAAGAAATAAACCATTACCATTGTAAGCCTGTTCTTCATTCTACTCTAGTATCCAGAAGTACTCTAACTAGTACATCTACTATTTCTGTGAGGGAAGACAAAGAGTGTTGAAGTGGTCACTGGAGTTTACATGGTCCTTTCTGGAGCTTGCAAGGCCAGACTTCTAAATAAGCTCTATAGATTCCTAGATCCAATGTTGGGCATATTATTTAAAATGTGGGTCATAAGATGACTTTTATTTTCTTTGGGTCTGAATCATATGCGTCATCACAGTCATCATCACCATCACCACAGTTAAACTTTGCATGCTGGAAACCACTGTGATTATGGTATGTGCTTGAGCTCATTTAATATTCACAACAACCATGTTTTTCAGATAAAGAAACTAAGGCAAAAAGAGGCTTTTGCAATCTGCTAAAGGTTATATACCAGAAAGTCATATTATAAAGTTTAGGAAGTCTTTTTATAAAGTCTAAGTCTTCAATGACTAAATAATATAGTATCCAGTGTCAGTGTACTCTCACAAGCTCCTGGACCTTGAGAAAAGTCCAGTTCAGCACTTTTGTTTATATAAATCTTTATGTGTATATCTTCATACACCCCATGCTTCCCTACATAACATGTAGTGCTTCTACACTAGAAACGCCATGGAAATGAGGTTTCTCCCAAATAATTCAGGAACCCGGAGCTTCCAAGTGGCCATTACATTCCTCTCTGCTGTCCAATTGAATTTGTTCTGACCACAGACTGAGTCTCTGCAATATATATTATTCTGGTTTCATTTTCTATAGCAACTGTTAATGCTCTAAATATGAAAATGTCCATTTCAGAACAAAAACAGAAAGGTAGGTTTCACCTTCTTTATATTATATGCATATGTGCATGTGTGCAAACACAGAGTTCTGCTCATTTGTTTGACTTCTTTTGCATTTTCAGCTTTATTCTAAACTTGGTACAAGTGCTTGGGAACAGAGAAAAAAGGAAAAGGTAGGATTTGAAGATAATCCAAGTGAATTTGCTAATTATTATACTCAAAATTGACCCCACCTTCAATCCTGCCTCACCCCCTTCCAAATTCCCAGTAGTGTCTCTGCATCAAGTTTGGGTAGTATAGCACCCTCTCCTGTCTGGTGAGCTTCCCAGTGACAACAAGCAGACTTTGTCCTCTCCCTACCTTCCCTGGCCCTATGCCTATTGTGAGTCTCAGTGATCAGGTCCAGCTTTGAACTGTAATATGTTCAACTATTGCCTCCCTGGGAAAGCTACTGAAGTTCTCATAGAAATAGAATCACAGGGACCAGCACTATGGCTTAGCAGGTAAAGCTGCCATCTACAATGCCAGCATCCCATATGGACACTGGTTCAAATCCCAGCTGCTCCACTTCCGATCCAGCTCTCTGCTATGGCCTGGGAAAGCAGTAGAAGATGGCCCAAGTGTTTGGGCTCCTGCACCCATGTGGGAGACCCGGAAGAAGGATCAGTGCAGCTATGACCATTGCGGCCAATTAGGGAGTGAACCAACAGATGGAAGAACTCTCTTGCTCACTGCCTCTCCTTCTCTCTGTGTAACTCTGACTTTCAAATAAATAAATCTTTAAAAAAAATAGAATCACCAACAGTAACCCCTCCCTCATTAGTCTATGTAATAGTAAAGAATATTTTGATCCATTTGAATTCAAAGCAACTGGACAGGTGTGGTGGCACAGCAGGTTAAGCCTCTGCTTGGGGTGCCCACATCCCAAATCAGAGTGTTTGAGTTTGAATCTTGGCTCCACTCTCCATTCCAGCTTTCTGTTAATGTGCCTCCCAGCAGATGATGGCCAAAGTACTTGGGTTCCTGCCACTCTTATGGGAGAACCAGAAAGAGTTCCCAGGTCCCAGCTTTGGCCTGGCTCAGCCCTAGCTATTGAAATATTTGGGAGCCGGTGCCGCGGCTCACTAGGCTAATCCTCCGCCTTGAAGCACTGGCACACTGGGTTCTAGTCCCGGTCGGGGCGCCGGATTCTGTCCCGGTTGCCCCTCTTCCAGGCCAGCTCTCTGCTGTGGCCAGGGAGTGCAGTGGAGGATGGCCCAAGTGCTTGGGCCCTGCACCCCATGGGAGACCAGGATAAGTACCTGGCTCCTGGCTTCGGATCAGCGTGGTGCGCCAGCCGCGGCGACCATTGGAGGGTGAACCAACGGTAAAGGAAGACCTTTCTCTCTGTCTCTCTCTCTCACTGTCCACTCTGCCTTTCAAAGAAAAAAAAAGAAAAAAGAAATATTTGGGGAGTGAATAAGCAGATTTAAGATTTATCTCTCTCTTTCTATCCTCTCTCTATGTGTTACTCTGCCTTTTCAAATAAGTAAATAAATAATTTTTAAAAGAAATTCAAAGCAGCTATACAGTTGAAGTCCTTATTCTGCAACTATGACTGTGATTTTAATCTTAATGTATAGAAAATTTGTACTCTGCTCTTTTTCAGCATCATTTCATGCTAACCTTCCATGTACAAGCATTCTTTGAAGTTTTCATTTTAATGGTTTTATGAGATTGCATGACATGGTTTAAAATAATGCACTTGACCATTGTTTCATTAACGAATATACAGCATATATTTTTATTCAATTCAGTATATTTTCACTGTGGGCAAGACATAAATAAGGAAAAAAAGACAAATGATTGAAATATTAATCCTGGTTTTCTAGGGGGGAAAATTACCTTCTTTCTGAAGTAATAATTTCTTATAGGATCTCAGAGTATTAGTTTTCAGGCATTCTAGCCAAGTCCTATAAAACTATGTGTAGTAAGTTCAAAGTTATCTATTTGTTAATAATAAACTGATGAAGAGGATTTTTCAAACTGTTCAGTTAGCAATTTTGGACCCTCTGAAAAAGCCAATAATTGTGAAAATTGCTTAATAATCCAAATATTCCTAGAATTTTCAGTGTATTATGATGTTTGATTATTAACCTTAACTTTGGTCAAGAAGGTAATGAAGGGTTTTCCACTCCATTGCTGTTACCACCCTCTCTCCCGCCCCACTGGGGAGTTATGCTGCATGCCTGTGAGACCTGAATAAACACAGCAGGGGATTCAAGCATGAGCAGCTGCACTAAGTGCAGAGGAGCATGGCCCAGGTCAGAAGCTGGAGTCTGGAGATGTAAGGCGACTTCTGGGGAGGAGGGAGAAGAAATCGGACCTGCCACGGACCAGATTTTAGTAGCCCGAAAAGCAATGTATGGGCAAAAACCTCATGTGAAAAGCAAAGATCAAAATGGAAGAACACTGAGTAGGGTCAGAATTCCAAAGAATGGGGAGTTGGCCAGGACAGAGTGTTCAGAACAGGTGTAAGAAACAGCTATACGGTGCGTGCCACAACTTAAAAGGATCATAGATTGGCACTCTATTAACAAATATAATTACAGGGCAATGATAATCTATTCCTATAATAATAACCTGGAAATGATAAAGCACCAAAAAATGCTTCCAAGTGATTAAAAATAAAACATTCATGAAATCTAAGATACTATCTTGTATAAGATGCATATGGATGTTAGAGTGTTAAAATGTGGCATATAGTGCATCTTAGAATCTAAGAAACATGGTAAAGTGAACTCTCTTTGGTATAATTCATGATGCTAGATATGTGGAAATGTTCAGCAACTATGCACTCATTCCACAGTTTAATTTATAAATAAATCCTACAGAGCAGTCTCTACAGATGGGAATTAAGGGTTACAGGATGAAAGCGGTCTGTAGTTCCTGAAAACATTGTATTTATTGTCATAAGTGAGATGAACTAGATCATAATGACCAAAAATTGATGCTCAAATCTCGGTGGCATAAAGCAACAAACGTTTCCTTTGAGCTCACATCGCAGTCTGCTGTCTGCCAGGAAACCTTCCTCTATCTGCAGTGCCACCACCCAGAGCTCCAGGTCTCCGGGCTCCTGCAGCTGACAGGACGCAGACGGAGGCAGCCAGCAGCTTGTGCTCATACTCCCTGGTGAAGTAGTCATCTAGGCCAAATGAACTGTAAGAGAAGCTAGGGAATGTAGGAATCAGAGGGATGCTTGTGAACATTATTTCTGGAACAGGAGTAGCAAATCAAAAGGCTCTCCTTACACAGAAATCCTTTTAAGCCCCATGCGTGTTTTCATCAGAAGCAAACAATCTATGAAGAAATCAGCTGGCTCTGTACATGATAGCTCTGGCCTCCAGTTTTTGCCCTCCTTGATATATATTTTTGGAAAGTAGCATCTTCCAGATTAATGTTTTGTAAATGGCATACACCTGTGCAAAATATCAAATACAATTTATTTAAAATCATGCCATTGGCTGTAAAAACTACTTTGAAAGTACCGTGGACTGAGTATTTAGAACTATATAGTAAGAGCTATGCACAAGCTGCACTTTGGATCTGAAGCTTTAAAGATCCAAACATAAAGCATGCCATATAACGGTGAGGGCTGACACAGCTGCCACAGCCCACAGCCCACGGCGTGTCATCTGTGTGCACTGGAGCCAGTGGCACGGTGCAGGGCCATTGGAAAGAGCAAGGCAAACCTACACCTGGAGTTGTGGGACACAGCAGCCCTGAGGGGAAACATGGCAAAATATTCATTTTAATCTTTGTTGAAAAATATTATCTGCCTTGAACCTGTAATTAAGGACTCTCAAGAAGGGAGTAACGGTGAAGCAAAATTGGAGAGGATTTTTGTCTAAAACACTGTTTGAAATGAGGTGAAAATGAACAAGGTAAGGATTTAGCTGCTGGCCTGGAAATGTGAGTAATCCTTGAAATAAATGGGGAAGAAGTGGGGCACACAGGTCCCGATATTCAGGAACAAAGCCAGGAAAATGGAGATTTTTAACAGCCTGGACCCATTAGGCCTTTCAAGATTTCACCACCAGACGGGCAGGAGAGTCGGAAACTTCCTGCTCCTAAATCCCTTTATGTACTTTTCATTACTCTCTCCAGACTGGTTATTAAGGAGTGCTACCAATTTTTTTTTTTTTTTGACAGGCAGAGTGGACAGTGAGAGAGAGAGACAGAGAGAAAGGTCTTCCTTTGCTGTTGGTTCACCCTCCAATGGCCGCCACAGCTGGCGCGCTGCATCTGGCACACCCAACTGATCCGAAGCCAGGAGCCAGGTGCTTCTCCTGGTCTCCCATGGGGTGCAGGGCCCAAGCACTTGGGCCATCCTCCGCTGCACTCCCGGGCCACAGCAGAGAGCTGGCCTGGAAGAGGGGCAACCGGGACAGAATCCAGCACCCTGATCGGGGCTAGAACCTCGTGTGCTGGCACCGCAGGAGGAGCTACGGCGCCGGCCAGTGCTACCAATTTTTAACATACATCTCAGAATTTATGCATCCAAGTGAGATTTGTTTGGATGGAGATAGTCGTCTTGAGAGGCTGTGGGGTAATTTGATTGATATTGTCACTGTGCAGATATTTGGGGATCTCCTCATTTGGAATCACCATCAAAGTCAGCCTCACAAATTACTGTCTTAAAAGGAAGAATCAGGTTTGAAGCCACTAAGTATCATTTTAAAGTTAAGTCTGTTGCCTAAAGCAAATTATCCAGCTGATTGGTATCATTTTAAATGTGAACATTTACACAAGGAGATTTCACTAGAATAGGGAGTATGATTTTCTTTAACTTCACACAGTTGGGAAAGATATTTTGTTAACATGTTTTGAGCAATGACAGTTCATACTAATGCTACTAGTAGATATCAGTGTATGGAACTCTCCATAAAGTCTACTATATTTACTTAAAATCCTTTTTTTTCTTTTTAATCACACTTTATATTTTCAATTATAAATTCTCTGTATGGAGATTATAACTAGATAATATGCAATGAAATACATATTGAGCCTTCTGACATAAGAAAGTAATGATGCAATTTTGTACTTCTACTATCTCATAAATAACTATATAATCAAACATCATCATAATCTTCTAGTCAGTTAACATTAAAAGCTATTTGGAAAAATACAATAATTGATGTAATACTTTTTAAAAGCCTAAAGTGAGAGGAAGAAGCAATAGATTTTGGGTTCCTAATCAATGCCAAGCACTCAGTCTGACAAAAACCAGGCGATAATTAGGGGGAAAAAGCCAAGCCAAGCATGTACCTAATTCTTCTTTTTTTTTTTTTTTTTTTAATTTTTGACAGGCAGAGTGGACAGTGAGAGAGAGAGAGAGAGACAGAGAGAAAGGTCTTCCTTTGCCGTTGGTTCACCCTCCAATGGCCGCCGGGGCTGGCACGCTGCGGCCGGCGCACCGCGCTGATCCGATGGCAGGAGCCAGGTGCTTCTCCTGGTCTCCCATGGGGTGCAGGGCCCAAGCACTTGGGCCATCCTCCACTGCACTCCCTGGCCACAGCAGAGAGCTGGCCTAGAAGAGGGGCAACCGGGACAGAATCCAGCGCCCCCCTAATTCTTCTTCTACCAGGCCACACTGGTCCCTCTGGAACCAGATTGGGACAGAGCTTCCGGGTGCCTGCTGACTGTCCTTCAAACCACAGAGCGAAAGCAGCTCCAACTGGGAAAATGCCCTGACAAGCCCCGCCTTCCCACCACTAATGGGGCTAAAGCAGGAGATTCATGTGCCAATCACAGCCATGACTACAGAGGACTAGGGCGTGGCACCTAAGTCACTGAGAGGAAGTCCCCCTTTTTCTTCCGCAGACTTTTGATTTGCAGGAAACCAGGAGACTCTCACAGCCTTGACAATCTGATCTAACTTCCTGGGCGAGGTATGTACGTCTCATTGTTAATAACTACACAGAAGCCCATGTTGTGATGACACCACAGTGCATTCAGACATTACCCTGATAGATGTTCAAGTTTCATCCAAGTTTTTGTCACCTTAAAAAGTCTGCAATAAATCCTGTAAAACTTATGTGTTTATGTACTGGTATATTAATTTCTCCTGGAAAGATTCCAAAATTGACACTGCTAAGTAAAAGTATAGGATGCCTTAATTGTGATAGCCAATCCCAGAATAATTTCTAAAAATTCACAATCCAAGTTAGCTGTGTAGAGGACCCACTTCACTAGTGTGAGAGACTGCTACTGGGATGGAGTTGTGGTGCAGCAGGTTAAGCCGCTGCTTGCTGTGTGGGGCTCTCATATTGGCGTGCCAGTTGGAGTCCATCTGTTCCACTTCCCATCCATCTCTCTGCTAATGTGCCTGGGAAAGCAGTGGAAATGGAGCGAACACGTGGGCCCCTGCTACCCGCTTGGGAGACCTGGATGGAGTTACAGGCTCTTAGCTTCAGCCTGGCTCAGCCCCAGCTGTTGTGGCTATTTGTGGCGTGAACCAGCAGATGGAAGATCTCTGTGTGTCTGTGTGTGTGTTTGTGTGCTCGCGCGTCTCCCTTTTTGTCACTCCGCATTTAAATAAATAAATAAATCTTTAAATGATGCTGTCACTTTTAAATTTCATGTTTGTCTATGCGTGCAAAAACTCCATCTAATCTTTGTATGCATCGAAATTTCCTGATTCATTAGTGAAGAAGAAAATATTTGTTGTTCATTTTGTTTATTTATGATCTATGTTATAATTAGTAGTCATTGATATATTAGAGTATAACTTTCCTGCCTCCTGATGGCATTATAGTTGCATATATTTTCCCTAATCCAACATTTTGCATAAGGTACATATTTAAACACAGACACACACACACTTATATTTGCACTTACACGTATTTATGCTGGTGTAGTTTTTGAACATAACCATGATCTTTTTAAGTTTCCTGTCTATTTTAAAGTTTCTCCCTTGATGAAAATTGTACAAATATTCTTCTATGTACATCATTCTATTTTATATTTAATTTTTACATTTTGCTCATATTAAAATTTTATTTAAAAACAGGTTCAAGGAGAAACCCCCAGCATCTAATGAGCCTTTTAAGTTCCAGTAGTTTCTACCACATCTTTATGTCATTCCTTCCTCACAGGTCACTCCTTTCTCATCAAAATACCCCTCCAAAGAATTTCCACTAATGCATTTGGAAATAATAAATCACTTTTCTTCTAAAACAATCTCTTCACAGCTTTTCTTGACTTTTCTCCAATAAATTAAAATAAATTTACTTCAACAAGTAGCTACTATCTATTGTTGTCCACGGTGTATCAAGTGTTGGGGGATACATGGGCTGATACAGACAGAGGCACATGTGTCATGGAAATTTCCCACAGCATACTTCCAAACTTGGTAGATAAGATGTTACTCCTCAGATCAAAGCTCGACACGGTTTACAGAGTTAAGCTTTGTAGTAAGGGACCAAGCTTTTCAGACGCTAATCATCACTTAAAATTTGGTAGTGGGAAGGGAAATAGTAAAAGAATGTGGGGGGGGGGGTGTTGTCATTTATGCTCTCTTGTGGGAAAAAGATTAAATAAAATCTAATTTTTGCCTCCCCCTCCTCCACCCATTAGTGTATGATTTAGAGGAAGGAAGTATTCAGAGGAGAAATCAGTTTCCTTTACAACCGAAAGACTTGAGAGACTGGATTTTTCTTTTGCTAAAATAACAACTGCAAACGGATATTTATATAAAGAGTTAGGTCAAACCTAAGAACTTAAGAGTTTATTTTTAGATTTCTGCTTGGCCAAGAGGGAAATATGGTAAATGAGCCTTATGTTCTTAAATGGGCATGCAGTTGAACTCAAAATATTTCAGAAATCTGACAGAAGGCACTTAAGAACATCAGCCTTAGCAGGCATTATTATTAGAAACTCCAAACAATGACTATATTACTCCTGGGCGCTTTTCCTTCCTTTTTTTTTTTTCTTTAAAGTCAAATTTACTTTCAGTTTTAGTGCCCATGATCTCCACATTTTTTAAGAAACCAAAACAAAAAGAATAAAGATTATATGAACATAGGAAGTATAAATAGAAAACTGAGTGCAGGTCACTGAGTTCCACCCTCCAGTGTGGAGGCCATCAGCACTATGTGCCTATTGGGCACTATTGGGCACATCTCAGTCCACACTGAGATGTACAGAATCATCAAGCACACATTAGATTCCAAAAAGAGATATGAAAAAAGAATTTAAGGTATGTCATTAAAATGTTTACACCCCTTACATATCAAAATGGTAATGCTTTGGACATAATTTGCTAGATTAAATGTTTTACTAAAATTAGTCACACCTATTTTGTTTTCCTTTTTTAAATGCATCTACAAGAAAATTTGAGGGGTTGGCATTGTGGCATAGTAGGTAAAGCCATCACCTGTGATGCCGGCATCCCATATGGATGCCAATTCATATCGTGGCTGCTCTATATCCAATCCAGCTTCCTGCTGATGGCCTGGGAAAAACAGTGGAAGATGACCCAGGTGTTTGGACCTCTGCCACCTACGTGGCAGACCTGGAGGAAGCTTCTGGTTTTTGCCTTTGGCCTGGCCTAGCTCTGGCCACAGCAGCCATCTGGAGAATGACTCAGCAGATCAGGAATCTCTCTCTCTCTCTCTCTCTCTCTCTCTCTCTCTTTCTCTCCCCCTCTCCCTCTCTCTGTAACTCTTTCAAATAAAAGCAAATACATTTTTTAAAAAAGAGAGAATCTGAGATTTTATACATGATTCTGTGACTCTACTGTACAGTGCTGTAATTGATCACTGGAATTAAGAGCTGAGCTCTGAAATAAACCTAACTGAATTCAAAGCCAAGCTAACAATACACAAACCTGGTGGCCTTGAATAAGTTACATAGGCAATGTGTGCTTCATGTTCCTATAAACAAATTGTGAAGGATAAAGTCATCCTTACTTCATAAGGCTGTATGGGCACTAAATGGGCAGAGCCCAGCACAGAGCAAAAATGTGCCTAGTGTTAGTTCTGCAAGTCTTGCTTCAGGACCCACAACGGTGACAGCCAGTTTTCTACATGATAAAATTTCTCAGTAATGCTTCCCTAACTCCTCTTCCTACTTTATTACACCCGATTCATTGCACTGAGAAGGAATCAAACCATCCTTCTAAAATGGAATGTTTTCAAGATTGTGGAGTTCCTTTAGGTATTTCCTACCCTCTTATAGCTAAGCCCAATAGGACTTAGCAGCAGGACTAAGCAGTAGGACTCCAGGAAGCTCAAAACAATTAGACACTGCAGGTCCTTCATTTCTATTGATATATTTCAGAGAACAAATAGCTATGATGTTGGATTTTACTAAAAAAATAAAAATTAATATTACATACCATGTTGACTCTAACCAGAAAATGGTAACGATTTCTTCTGTTACATTTTTGCTACTAATTAAGTTTTTTCTATTTTTAAAATTTTTTTTAAAATTTATTTGACAGGTAGAGTTACAGACAGTGAGAGAGAGAGAGACAAAGAGAAAGGTTTTCTTTCCATTGGTTCACTCCCCAAATGGCAGCCATGGCCGGAGCTGTGCCGATCTGAAGCCAAGAGCCAGGTGCTTCTTCCTGGTCTCCCACTCGGGTGCAGGGGCCCAAGCACCTGGGCCATCCTCCACTGCACTCCTGGGCCACAGCAGAAAGTTGAACTGGAAGAGGAACAACCGGGACTAGAACCGGCACCCATATGGGACGCCGGTGCTGCAGGTGGAGGATTAACCAAGTGAGCACCGGCGCCGGCCTCTACTAATTAAGTTTTTACTGCTCGATTCTTTACATGTATCATTTCAATTAAAAGTCATACAATTCACTGAAACGGTAGTATTTACTCCAATTTATGGTGAAATAGTATCTCAAAGAGGTAAAGTGATTGCCATAAGTTGCATAGACTGTGGCAGGATAGAGATTACTCCAACCCAGATCTAGCTATGGACATCTATAATGCTAGCCCCATTCTGCTATTTCTCAAACAACTATCAATAGCTGTGTGTAGCACAGATCACAGCCCTGTGGAGAGAACAAAATGCTCCTCTCTCATAGCAAGGGTATCATATAAGTGGGGGAAAAAGTGGGATCAGCACATTGTTTCTGCTAGAGCATGACTTCAAATTAATCTACTTGCATAATTTCTTACTATTCACTCAATGTGATGTTTCTTAGGTAAATGAAGATTCCTGTTTCATTCATCTAATTCCATAGCACATACTACAACACTGAGCACATTGCTGGTGCTTATTGGGTGACTGCTAAGTGAATAAGTATATGAATATTAGCTGTGTCACTAGGCTTTCCCAACCAGGGTTTGTCATCTGAAACAGAGAACACAAACATGTTTTGAATGATTAATTATTCAATCCTCCCAGGATGTACATAGCAAACAGCATTCCATAGTTGCAGGACAGAGGATGACTCCGTGCATACAATGTATGCCTTATGACAGTTGTGCTTAATTCCTTCCTGGAATCCCATAGAAAATCATACTTAGGTTAAACTATGGTCTTTGAGAGCTACCTTGAATTTAGCCAGGAGCAGCAAACGATAATCTGGGCCAGATCTGATCCATTGCCAGTTCTTATAAGGCCTCTGACCCTAGAAAGCATTTACACTTTTCAAAGCTTATAAAAAGCTGCCAAGAAGAATAAGCAACAGAGGCTGTATGTGACCTACAATATCTAAAATATTTACTATCTGATTCTTTTCAGAAAAAGCTGGAACTCTTTAGATAAACATTGCTATATATCCAAGTGGAACAAAGGTTAATTTACATGATGATATTTGAGGAGCCCTCTAAGATACAGGGTCCCTAAACCTTCTCTATCAATCAATCTATCCTCAGATATAATTTTCTTACCGGTTTTCATTTGTACATTTGGCATCAAAGCAACAGCCTTGGCTGTTAGCAAGATGGCTGACTACAGGTGCCTGCTGCCAAGGACAAAACAAGAAAATGCAACATCTATGACACTGGCGTGCTTGAGACCCATCTATCAAAGTGTGGTGGCAGAGATACTGCAGAGCACAGTAAATAGAGGCACAAGATGCACCTTTGCTGAATGAATTAAAAAAAGAGACCCAACACACACTGCCTAGAGGAAATATCCATCAGCAATAAAAGCATACATAGGCTAAAAGTGCAGGGATAGAAAAAGATGTACCATGCAAGCAGACACAAAAGTAAGCAGGAGAAGCTAGACTTATGTCAGACGTAATAAGCTTTATATTTTTTTTTGGAGTTGCTCCGGAAAACTTTATTTTTTTAAACTTTTATTTAATAAATATAAATTTCCAAAGTACAGCTTTTGAATTATAGTGGCTTTTCCCCCCATAACATCCCTCCCACCCACAACCATCCCATCTCCCACTCCCTCTCCCATCCCATTCTTCATCAAGATTCATTTTCAATTATCTTTATATACAGAAGATCAACTTAGTATATACTTAGTAAAGATTTCAACAGTTTGTACCCACACAGATACACAAAATATAAAGTACTGTTTGAGTACTAGTTTTACCGTTAATTCGCATAGTTCAACATATTAAGGACAGAGATCCTACATGGAAGTAAGTGCACAGTGACTCCCATTGTTGATTTAACAAATGACACTTTCTTATGATGTCAGTAATTATCTGAGGCTCTTGTCATGAGCCGCCAAGGCTATGGAAGCCTCTTGAGTTCACAAACTCTGACCTTATTTAGACAAGGCCATTAATCAAAGTGGAAGTTCTCTCCTCCCTTCAGAGAAAGGTACCTCCTTCTTTGATGGCCCATTTTTTCCAGTGGGATCTCACTCACAGAGAACTTTCATTTACGTCATTTTTCTTGCCACAGTGTCTTGGCTTGCCATGCCTGAAATACTCTCATGGGCTTTTTAGCCAGATCTGAATGCCTTAAGGGCTGATTCTGAGGCCCGAGTGCTGTTTAGGGCATTTGCCATTCTATGAGTCTGCTGTGTATCCCACTTCCCATGTTGGATTGTTCTCTCCTTTTTAATTATATCAGTTATTATTAGCAGACATTAGTCTTGTTTATGTGATCCCTTTGACACTTAATCCTATCTTTATGATCAATTATGAACTGAAACTGGTCACTTTGACTAGTAAGATGACATTGGTACATGCCACCTTGATGGGATTGATTTGGAATCCTCTGGCACATTTCTAGCTCTTCTATTAGGGGTAAGTCCGAGTGAGTATGTGCTGAACTGTACATCTCTTCCCTCTCTTATTCCCACTCTTATATTTAACAGGGATCACTTTTCAGTTAAATTTAAACACCTGAGAATAATTGTGTATTAATTAAAGATTTCAACCAGTGGTATTAAGTAGAACAAAAATAAATAAATACTAAAAAGAATAAAGTATTAAGTTATTCCTCAGCAGTCAGGACAAGAGCTGATCAAGTCATTGTTTCTCATAGAGTCCATTTCACTTCTACAGATACTCAGTTAGTTGTCACAGATCAGAGGGAACATATGATATTTGTCCTTTTGGGATTGGCTTATTTCACTCAGCATGGCTTATTTCACTCAGCATGATGTTTTCCAGATTCCTCCATTTTGTTGCAAATGACCAGATTTCATTTTTTTTATTGCTGTACAGTATTCTATAGAGTACATATCCCATAATTTCTTTATCCAGTCTTCTGTTGATGGGCATTTAGGTTGATTCCAAGCTTTAGTAAGCTTTAATATATAAACTGTACAAAGAGACAAAAAAATGACTATATAATTATCAAGAGATCAATTCAATAAGATTTAATAAGTATAAGCATATATGCACCCAACATTGGAACACCCATTTTTATAAAGCAAAGATTTCATATCTAAAGGGAGAGATGGATTCTAAAGAATAATATTGTAGATCTCAGCACCCCACTTTCTTCAATGGACTTATCATCCAGACAAAAAACAAAGAAATATCAAAGTTATTTTATGGATAAATGAATGGAACAGACATTTACAAAACATTTCATCAAACAGCTGTAGAATACCCCTTCCTCTCACCAACACATGGAATATTCTCTAGAATAAACCATATATTAGACCAAAAAACAAGTCACAAAATCATAGAATGTTTCATCTCTGACTGCAACATAATAAACTGGAAGGAAACAAGAATTTTAGAAATTGTGCAAATACATGTAAATTAAACAACATTCTCTTGAATGATAATTGATTCATGAAAAAATAAAGAGTAAAATTCAAAGTATTAGAATGAATGAACATGAAAATACAGGATACAAAAACTTATGTGATGCAGTATAAAGCAACACTGTTACAGTTTGAAAAAGATTTGTCTCCCAAAATCACGAAGACATTTAAGTCCCAAAGTTTTACATTAACAGCTAATGAATTAATATGAATCATTGACAGATTATGATAGAGGCTTGATCTCATCTTGGTGTCTGAAGGGGGGCCTTTGGGAAAGACTGGATTGATTTAGGTTGCTAGGGTGAAAACTCATGATCAAATCATGATGGTATTTTAAGGAGAGACCATACACAGAGTAGAGAAACAGCATACTTCCTCTCTGCTTCCTGGCTGTCCATGTGATTGCCTCTCTGCCATTCTCTGGCCACACCAATGGGTTCACCTGGTCTTAGACTGTGAACCTCCAAGCTCTAAGCCAAAATGAGCCTTCTTGCTTCCTAAGATTGTCTCCAGTATTTAAGTTAAAGTAATGAAAAGTTAACTTATATGGAAAATTGGCACCAGAAGTGGAGTTGTTGCTATTAGCTACACCTGAAGATGTCTTTGGACTTGGTTTATGTGAAAAGATTGGAAAAGTTTAGAAGAGCAGGCTAACAACAGCCTCAAATGCTGTAAGCAGATTATTATTAATGACTACCATGAAGGCTCAGAAGACGAGAATGCTGGTAGAAACATGGACGGTAAAGACTATTGCTGATGAGATCTTAGAAATGAGAATTCTATTGGGAATTGAACTAAATAAAGGCCAACTTTGAGACACAGTGGCAAATAATATGTTTTTTTTGTGTCCATGTCTGAAGACTTAGTGAGAAGCTGAACATAAAGATAGTGTCCTAGTTTCCTTAGCAGTGGAGATTTCAAGACAGCAAATTGTTCAGAAAGCAGCATGAGTGTTATTGGCTGCTGCTAACAAGTTTATTCACAGGGGAAACCAGGAGCAAATGGAGAAGAGCAGCAAGATTTGGAAAATTCACAGTCCAGTCAGTGACAGAATGAAGGACAAAGCTCTTTGGGGCAGCAAAGTGAATTAGAGAAATTATTTACCGAAGAGATTAAAGTAATTAAAAGGGATCTGTGTGGTAATGAGCAGGACAACGTGAGAAAGATCCTGAAGACATTTCAGAGTTCTTTGAGACTGCCCCTTCCATCACAGGCCCAGAGACCTTCAAGGACAGGAATTGTATCCTGAAACCCCCAAGGCAGACTCTGGATTCTGGCTTGCTGGCAGAATTCTCAGAAGTGACTGCAGCCCTGACTAAAGCATTTCCAGGTGTGGCTACTGCTGGTGACAGATCTTGGCATAATCCACATGATGCTGGTTTTTCAGCCATGAAGAATGCAGAAGTTGTAGGGAAATGATGGCTTCCTTCAAGATTTCAAGGGAAAACCTGGGAAGTTATGTTGTAGGATTGGAGATCCTATATTCTGCCATGTCTAATGGATCCATGAGAGTAAGTCTCAAAGATTTTCGAAGCAAAATAATTTTATCTTTTAATTCCATTTTTCCAAGAATTTTTGGAAGTACCCTCATAAAAATAGCAAACATGAATATGAAAATATGTTCAACATCACTAATTATCAGGAAAATTAAAATCAAAACCCCAATAAAATATCACTTCATGCCCAATAGAATGGTTACTATCAATAAGCCAAAAAAAAAAAAAGTGTTGAATGTGGGGAGCAACTGGGAGCAACTCGAACTAGACTAAGTTACTGGAATTAAGACTTATTCTATGCATCTGCTCTCCCACAATATGGCGCTGGGAGAGGAGTAAACAGCTTCCACACAGCTGCCTCCAGTTCAACCAATAAACTGTGGGACCTGCTCCTGATTGGAGGAGAGCAGCGTACTCAGCGTGTGGGTAGCAGAGTTGGGATTGGTGGAAGAGGACTATAAAGGAGGAGAGAGACGGCATGCACCAGGAACATCTAAGAGGAACATCTATCTGAAGGAACACCTGTGCAGCCCCCGAGAGAGCCGGCTGGCGGTGTGCCGCTCCCCCGCGGAAGTGGGGAATGTGGCAGGGGGAACCGCCCTTCCACGGAGGTGGAAGGGACGGCAGCCAACCCGGGAAGAACCAGCAGCAAACCCGGGGAGGGCCGAGCAGACGAAAGAACAGCACAGGGTCCTGTGTCGTTCCTCCACGAAGAGGGGGAGCGACAGTTGAAGAGAATCTACAGAGTGGAACTCTAACACACTTGGCAGGAAAGTAAATTAGCATAGCCATTATAGAATGCAATATAGAGTTTCTTCGAAACTCTGGAAATAGAACTACCATGTGAGCCAATAATCCCACTACCAGTTATATTCAAAGGAATTGAAATCGCAATGCCAAAGAGACATCTGCACTCACTTGTTTACTGCAGCACTATTCACAGTACCCAGGAAATAGAGCTAATTTAAGTATTCATACATGGATAAAGAAAATGTTGCATATATACACAATGGCACACTATTTACCCATCAAAAACAATAAAATTCTGTTATTTGCAGCAATATGGATGGAACTGGAGGATACTATGTTAAACAAAATAAATCAGGCACAGAAAGACCTAAAAAGCTGACCTCAAAGAAGTAGAAAGTAGAAATAGTCATTACCAGAACCTGGGAAGACTGGAGGGGAGGAGAGATGGAGAGAGTGGTTAACAAGGACAAGGTTGCAGTGAGATAGGTGAAATTACTTCTAACGCTCTACAGCACAGACAATGATGGCTGACAACAATTGATTGAATAATTCAAAATAGTAGGAAAGACTTTGAATGTTCCCAATACAAAGAAATTATAAATGTATGAGATGATAGATATGCCAATTTCTCTGATCTGATCATGACCATTGTGTACATGTATTGAAAGGTCATACTAGTTCCAAGAAATATGTGCAACTACATCAATAAATATAAAAATATTTTAATTAAAATTTGAAATTAAAATGCTAGAATAATAATAACAGCCTTTACGCCTTCCTTCCCAACTAAAAGCCCCTTTACAACAATATAACGTAGTGGGTGATGCTTTAAACTTACAGTGCTATGAGTTCAACTTTCATTAGATACTGCTTATCAATTGAAAATGTCAGGTATGGACATTCATCAGTCATTTATACAGCAGACTTCTATGAATAATGCTTCTTAACGCATACCATGTGTACTGGTTTGTTGCTCCCCCTCTTCGCGGAGGAACGACACAGGACCCTGCACTGTTCTTTTGTCTGCTCGGCCCTCCCCGGGTTTGCTGCTGGTTCTTCCCGGGTTGGCTGCCGTCCTTCCACCTCCGTGGAAGGGCGGTTCCCCCTGCCACATTCCCCACTTCCGCGGGGGAGCGGCACACCACCGGCCGGCTCTCTTGGGGGCTGCTCAGGTGTTATCCAGATGTTCCCCTTATATGTTCCTGGTGCATGTTGTCTCTCTCCTCCTTTATAGTCCTCTTCCACCAATCCCAACTCTGCTACCCACATGCCGAGTACGCTGCTCTCCTCCAATCAGGAGCAGGATCAGCTCCTGCAGGTTGTCAAGTTGGTGAGAGGCAGCTGTGTGGAAGCTGTTTACTCCTCTCCCAGCGCCATATTGTGGGAGAGCAGATGCATAGAATAAGTCTTAATTCCAGTAACTTAGTCTAGTCCGAGTTGCTCCCCACACTGGTTGCTTTTTGCTGTGTAACAAATGACCCTGAAATGCAGTGGTTTAAAGCAACAATATTTATTTGTCTCAGAATTTCATGGTTCAGGAATCCAGGCCTGACTTACTTTGGTTCTCCAGCTCATGATTTCTCACAGGATATATTCAATATGCCCGCTGAGTCTACAGCCATCTTAAGGTTCTACTAGGATAATATCTGATTTAAGATAACTCACCAGTTGCAAGCAGGATCCTTGGTGGCTACTGGTCAGAGGCTGCCCTCAGTTCCCTGGTGCATAGTCCTTGCATGGGAGAGCTCACAATATGGCAACCAGCTCCATCGAACTGCAGAGAATGCCAGGAAGACAATCTTTTGTAAAACAATTTCAAATGTGATCTTGCATCATCTTTGTTGTAGTCTATTCATTAGAAGCAAATCACTAAGCCCAGCTCACACAAGGGTAGGAGATTACACAAGGGTATTTAAATACCAGAAAGTGGAATCATAATGGGAACCATCTGAGAAAGCTGCCTATTACACATGATTGTCATGGGATAGAGAAGAAGCATATAGGCACCGTAAGAGCAGATAAAATAATAAAAAAAAAATCTGAAGCTTAACAGCATCTGAAAGAGAGCATGTGTTAAACATCACAGCTCTGCAATAAAACAGAAGTGAATATGCACTGTGACATACAAACTATGTATCTTTGGATATGTTACTTATACCTCAGTCTCTATTAGTTCAACTGTAAAATAGAGATAAGACTGACCTTGCTTAGTGGATGTAAAGCTTAAATCAGATAATGCACAGAAAACACCGAACACAGTACTTGGTACTTGACATTTGATCAATAACAATAGTTATTATTTTCTTTCTTACTTACATCCTGATGCCGCCAATTAGCAGCGATTTTTTTTAAATCACATAACTCTGTTCAATGACAATTGCATCCAGGAATGAAGTTTCAGTGAAATCAAAATTGCCATCGGAATATCTGTATTACTTCAGCACTTTAATTTAGCAAGGTGATTTCATAAATTTTATCTTAGTTAAGCCTCAAGAGCTGTGTCTGGAAAGTTTTGGGCTTACCTAGACTCATTTGAAAATGGGAAAACTAAGAAACACAAAGTTTGAATGAATTACTCAGGATTGCACAATAAATCAGGCTATCAGGACAAGGATCTCTGAAAAGATGTAGAGGGTATCAACGGTGTTTGGTGGTAGAAGTACCAAAACCATGCTCAAACTAGAAGTAGTGGTGAGGCAGGGAATGCAATCAGAACCCATGAGTCAGCATCCAGCAAGGCAAGTGGAAGTCAGACCATTCCCAGACCAGAGCTCAGAACAAATATTTAACAGAGAGAGAGAGAGAAGAGGGGGGGAAAAAAAAGCTTACACTCAAAAAATGACCATGTTTCAAACACAGCGGAGCAATGCAGGGTAGGCTGATTTTCAAAATTTTGCTCAGGTATAAGTCTTTTATTAAATGTATTGAGAAATATAAAAACAGCAGATACATAATCTTCAAAACATCAGAAATATAAAAATATTCAGAAACCTGTAAATCGTAGGAGACTGAAGGAAGCAGGTGAAGGGATTCAGAATGACACTGCCGAAGTCATGCTCTACTAAGAACTCTGAACCAACTTAAATAGGGGGTAAAAGTCCCTTGTTATCTGTGTCTTAAGGATTCATCTCTCCAACTTCATCTGTTCCCCACTGTGCACAAGAGAGCCATTCAGGTAACAGTCCAACCTAGGGCTTCATGGGCATCCATGGATCTTTACAGGAAATATCAAATCTACAAGCTGTACAGTTTAGAAAGACAGTTTTTATGGAATGGCTGCCCAGAAATACTCATTTGTTAAATAAGATATGCCAACCTACATGCCAAAACAAAAACTCATTCCTATCTGAAAGGCTTGTCCTCAGCAATGCAGATATGCTTTTATAGAATACCATTGCAATCCTTATAAAATATGAAAAACAACCATTTTCTTCTCTGTGAGATATACACACTATAATCTGGTTTAATGGTATAACCTAAGCAATATGAGAAATGTGTATTTCTTATAGGACATGAAAACAAAAAAAAATTAGTAACACTCTTTTATCCTTAAAACCTTTGTGAAAATGTGATAGGGAAAAAATATAGCCCCTACACACACACACACACACACACACACACACACGTAAGCTACAATTACTGCTTCCAAGGTGCTCCAACATGCTTCATATCTAGCAAAGGAGAAAAAATTCTAAATTACCCATCCCGATAAAAAATAGTAAATACATTACAGTTGGTGAGGGGACATAACAGAACTAAAAACAAAGAGGAAACATTCAAGCGGAGATTTGAGGGAGTAGAAAAGGTTAAAGAAGGAGCTGGGATAGAGCAGTCAGCTCATCAGCCACAAGGCCACCAGGTGCTCCTAAGGCTTTGTCTTAGTTCGTTAGGGCTGCTGTAACTAAATACCATAAATTGGCTGCTTGTAAACTACAGAAATTTATTTTTCACAGTTGCACCTTCTCCCTATGTCCTCACACAGCAGAAGGAATAAGGGAGTTGTCTGGGGTCTTTTTTATTTTTTATTAACTTTTATTTAATGAATATAAATTTCCAAAGTACAGCTTATGGATTACAATGGCTCCCCCCCCACATGACTTCCCTCCCACCCACAACCTCTTTTATGAGGACACTAATCCCATTCACGAGTTCCACCCCAGTGACCTCATCATATAATACCATTGCCCTGGGGGCTGGTACTTCAACATATGAATTTGGGTGGATGGACTGGAGAACATTAACATTCAGACCAGAATAGTCTGTAAGAAGGCTGGCGCCGCAGCCCACTAGGCTAATCCTCCGCCTTGCGGTGCTGGCACACCAGGTTCTAGTCCCAGTCAAGGCGCCAGATTCTGTCCCAGTTGCCCCTCTTCCAGGCCAGCTCTCTGCTGTGGCCAGGGAGTGCAGTGGAGGATGGCCCATGTCCAGGATAAGTACCTGGCTCCTGCCATCGGATCAGCGTGGCGGCCATTGGAGGGTGAACCAACGGCAAAAGGAGGACCTTTCTCTCTGTCTCTCTCTCTCTCACTGTCCACTCTGCCTGTTAAAAAAAAAAAATAGTCTGTAACAAACTGTTTAAAGAGGTTAAGTTCCTTGAGGAGCTAAAGAGTTATGACTCTTTGCTGATGGCAACTTAGTTTCATACAGACTAAGTTTATAGGGGAATGACAAGATCAGGTGTGTATTTTAGAAATCACTTGGAGTCGAGACAAGGATAGAATAATAGAGGAAAGATTTTAAGTAAAATAATTTATTCCAAGAGAAGGTTCTGAAAAGAGTGTACCTAATCAAAACAATCTAATTTTATGCACATTTTTCCACCATATGCTTTATACCCATTCCATTTTTAACTCATTGTTAGTGATTCCTCACTTCAGACATGCCTATTTTAAACTGAAAATTTCTTTAATTGGTACCTGGATTGTGACTCCTCTTCTGAATGAGAGGTACTATGATTAACGTCATTCATTCAATAACTTCCTAAAGACACACAGTCCTCGGGTCTTATGGTTACTGTGTTTTTTTGTTTGTTTGTGGGTTTTATTTTTTGATCATTGCATTTAGATTTACATTCTATTTCAAAAGCAGTAACTAAAAAATAGTGTGTTTTATGGAAATAATGAGCCATAGGATAATTTTTTACCATTTGCTAGTGGAATCTACCAGCTTGCTTGGCAGTGTATGACAATAAATATCTTTCTTGCTTTATGGAAATGACAAATTTAAATATAACTTCACTTTGCAACGCATTTGGAGGGATGGAGATACACATCATACATAAAAGAAAGTGTCAGAGTCTCACCTGACTTTTTACACAGCTCCTCGGAATTCTTTAGCAGCAAGTAAGAAAAGCTCCTGTCTTCGGCCTGGCCCAGCCCTGACCATTGCAGTCGTTTGGGGAGTGAACCAGCAGGCAGAAAATCTCAAAGCTGATTGCACTCTCCAGTATGGCTGGGCATTATCTAATCAACTGAGGGCCTGAATAGAAAAAAAAAAGCAGAGGAAGGAGGATCTCAGCCCTTTTACCTGCCTCGTTGCTTGAAGTGGAGCATCTCAGCTCATCTTACAGCCTAAAACTAGGGTTTACATCATTGGCTCCTTTGATTCTCAACACTTTGGACTCAACTGAATTAATCCACCAGCTTCCCCAGCTCTACAGCTTACAGAAGGCAGACTACATGAATTAGCCCCTTGAATCGCATGAGCCAGCTCCCTAACATAGATAGGTAGGTAGATAGATAGATAGATCGATCGATCGATCGATCGATCTCCTTTTGGTTCTGTTACTCTGGAGAACCCTCCTACTTGAGGAATGCACACATAGAGAAAAGGCTATGTGAGGACGCAGAAAGAAGGCAGCCATCGGCAAGCCAAACCTGCTGACACCTTGATCTTGGACAGCTTCCAGAACCACGAGAAAGTAACTTTCTGTTGTTTACACCACTAGTCTTAGAGATATGTATTATGGCAACCCTAACAAATACAAAGAGGATGGTCGTCATAGTGCTGAGTGAAATGAGGCATTCCAGCAAGAACTAGCAACTGTTGTCAAATGGATCAGAAAACAGATCTCTAAGATCTCATAATTAAATCAAGAGAAGAGGCAAGGGAGAAAACACAAGCATATGGTGACTCTAAGAAGGATGCCAAGAAAAGCACTTTGGGTGGCTATTGACACATTGAAATGTTTGACTCAAATAGATAAGAAGCTGTGTTGGTCAGTTTGGCAGGAAGCAGAAGACACACATAAATTATTTAACTGAAAGGAATTTAATGAAGAGACAGTTTATAAAAGCAAGTCAGAGTTAAGGTCCAATTAAGGATGATGAGATGCTCAGGAACCAGCAACCACAGGAATCCTTCACCACACCTAGGAATAAGGACAAAGGGAAAACACTCCATGGCAGAATGCTGGTGTCTGACGCTTCAGAAGCAAAGCTGTCAGATGGGATTGGGAGCACAGAGGAAAGCAGCCACAGGGCAAGGTCGGGAAAATAGCCTCAGAACAGAGATCAAGACTGCAGTCTCTCACTCTGAAACTTCACTCTCTATTTTTCCACCTCTGCCTTCTAGTCACCAAATCAACAAAAATCCATAGGGTAAAGACTCCTAGACAATTCAGTCCATAGAGGTCAGTTCCAGGGGTACAGAATAAAGCAGAGAAGGGAATATATTTGATGGGGAAAACAGAATAATCAACATAGAAACTTACTAAATCTTTTTTTTTTTTTTTTTTTTGACAGGCAGAGTAGACAGTGAGAGAGAGAGACAGAGAGAAAGGTCTTCCTTTTGCCGTTGGTTCACCCTCCAATGGCCGCCGGGGCCAGCGCATCATGCTGATCGGAAGCCAGGAGCCAGGTGCTTCTCCTGGCCTCCCATGGGGTGCAGGGCCCAAGCACCTGGGTCATCCTCCACTGCACTCCCTGGCCACAGCTGAGAGCTGGACTGGAAGAGGGGCAACCGGGACAGAATCCGGTGCCCCAACCAGGACTAGAACCCGGTGTGCCGGCGCTGCAGGCGGAGGATTAGCCTACTGAGCTGCGGCGCCGACCCTTACTAAATCTTTAAGAAAGATAAATGTGTGGGGCCAGCGCTGTGGCATAGTGGGTAAAGTCACTGTCTGCAGTGCAGGCGTCCCATATGAGTGCTGCTTTGAGTCCTGGCTGCTTCACTTCTATCTGGCTCCCTGCTAATGTGCCTGGGAAAGCAGCGGAGGAAGCCCCTGCATCCATGTGGGAGACCCAGAAGAAGCTCCTTGCTCCTGGTTTTGGACCAGTCCAGCTCCAGCTTTTGTGGCCATTTGGGAAGTGAACCAGCAGATGGAAGACATCTTTCTCTCTCTTTTTCTCTCTCTCTTTAAAAGAAATAAATAGTTAAAAGAAAAAAAGAAGAAAGATATATTGAAAAAGAAAGAACAAGCCTTGACTGAAGAAGTGACTGAGACCTAAAATGACCCTGGGGGTCCTCATCTTCTGTAGACGAAACACGGGAAAGCTTCTCATCACTCCCTGGAAAAAGAATCTGAGCCTAAACAAGCAAAGTTTCCCATCATCCAGGGACCATCTCTTCTGCTCAGCAGGTTTTTTCAGTTCCTATGAATCAAGATTCACCTTGTGTCTCCCGTTCTTCCCATTTCTTAGTGGGTGGGTTCACTGGAGTTACAGTGCTCTTGTCTTACTACTGTCGATCAGGTGTATAATACAGCAGATAACTTGTTTTTATCATCCATAGGTCTCTGGATCTTAAGGAACTACACTGGACCTGCATGATGCTGTGAATTGATGATACTTGTGTGTTTTCCACTCCAAGGAAATGTACATTCTGTGTGGGAAGAAAAGAGAATTGAATGTTTGTTAACCAGACAAATGACTGGTAGTACACATGAGTGTTGTTCTGGTTCTCCTTGCGTTTATCCACTACTGATGGTGACATGACTTTCTCTGACCAATAAAATAAGAACAGACACAGAAACAGCTAATATGTATGTAATTCACTGTACTCTCTCTTTCCCCTTCCTTTTTATAGTCACCTGCAAGTTCAAGATGGCAGCTCCATCATCTGATTGGGTCACTGAGGGCCTGCAATATGCAGAAATGATGAATGTGTATCACGAGCAATACATAATCTTCAACTGTTTCAAGTCACTGAGAGCTTTGGAGGTTGCCACCCTAGCCAGTGCTGACTGATGTGAGTAGACAGACAGTAAATTAGCAGCTGTAGTAAGTGCTAAGGTGGAAACAGTAAACTTTAGAATCCTTAATACCTAGAGCCCCCATTGTTGCTTTTTAGGGCCAGCAGTGTTCATTGTGAAGCTGATGTTATTTGTTAATTTCTATTGCTTGATTTCCCTGTGCCCAGTGAAACACTTCCCTGTCCTATGCTTCCTAGAAATTTAGTGGTTGACAACAGTGTGAATGGAACCAAATTATAATGGCTATTAAGTGTTTGCTTCCCCCTTTCACCGGAATTGAGTGAGATCCTCACTGTGGCAAAACATTTCTTGGCCTCAAGTCCACCAGAGTGAATAGACAGGTTCAGTTCCTGCTCTCCTGGAACCTACATTCCAGCAGAAGGATGCAGGCAGTGAGGTAAGTGACTCAGCCACCTCTGAAGAGGTGAAGCTGAAAGGAAAACCTGAAAAATGAATTAGCCATGTGAGGACAAAGGAAAAGACAACCAAGGAAGGAGAACAGAGTGCCCAATGGCACATTCAAGGGACAGTTCCCAAGACCACAGCTACAACTGCAGTACAGTGGCTGAAGGACAAGGAAATATATGACTTTCTGGTGGACAGGCATCTCCAGATCCTGTTATGCCGTGTAAGTCAGGCTAAGGAGTTTGGGATTTATTCTAAGCACAGTGGAAAGCCACTAGTGGATTTTTAGTACAGGAGCAATGTAATGTTATTGCATGGTAAAAAAAAAATTCACCCCAACTTACATGTGGAGGATGAATTCAAAGGGGGCACCTGTGAAAGCAGCTGGACCACTAGAAGGCATTCTAGCAGCCCAGGGGAGAGTTTGGGGTGATAGAAGAGGGCAGATTTGACATACCTTAATGGTAAATTGGTTGAAAGGATGAAGGGATCAAGACTAATTCTAAGATTTCGGCTTCAGCAACTGAATGGAGGTTGGTACCATTTAACTAAGCTGGACAAGATGTCAATGAAAGTGCTTTAATATGGCCGGCACCGTGGCTCACTAGGCTAATCCTCCGCCTTGCGGCACTGGCACACCGGGTTCTAGTCCCGGTCGGGGCGCCAGATTCTGTCTCGGTTGCCCCTCTTCCAGGCCAGCTCTCTGCTATGGCCAGGGAGTGCAGTGGAGGATGGCCCAAGTGCTTGGGCCCTGCACCCCATGGGAGACCAGGAAAAGCACCTGGCTCCTGCCATCGGATCAGCACAGCGTGCCGGCCGCAGCGGCCATTGGAGGGTGAACCAACGGCAAAGGAAGACCTTTCTCTCTGTCTCTCTCTCTCTCTCACTGTCCACTCTGCCTGTCAAGAAAATTTAAAAAAAAAATAAAAGAAAAAGAAAGCGCTTTAATAATATTTACATTTATTTTGTGGCCTCCAATGCCTTAACTCAGGTCATGAGAACTCAGGGAATTGCAGAATTAGTAGGGGGAAATATTTTTTAAATGCTGTAGGTAGAGTACCTTCTTCTTCAAAGGGAAGGAAGGAAGGAAGGAAGGAAGGAAGGAAGGAAGGAAGGAAAAGAGGATCCCTCATAGCATGAGGTGGCCTGACCTTGAAGCTTTAGTTTTTCCCTTCTAGATTCATCCCCCTCCCCCCTTTGTCAAAATCTTGCCTTTGGCACAAACAGTGAGAAGCAAAGGGAAATCTTGATTTCTCTTAATCCTCTATCAAAATATGGTCACATGACCCTTTATATCTTTGGAGTATCTCTTTGACATTTAAACATTGGTGAGGTATAGTTTTCAAACTTGATTTTCCAGTTTAACAAGACATAACTTTTTCTCAACTTGTTGTCTACCAGTGTCTCTTTCAAATTCCTAGTCTGTCCTGGAGGTAGGGTTAGTGGCATGGTGGGAGGTCATTAGTATTTTAACACATCCACTACCCAAGCACCCAGGACAAGACCTCCACTCTCTTCTACTTTGTATGTCGTATGAGCCTCCAGTTTCCTAGATGATTAACGCTGCGGATGACGTTTTCTATTCAGAGGACTGTGGTATCTGCCTCTCAAAGTTCAGAAGAATCCTACACAAGCTATATACCTGCACTTGCAGGGTTAGCCAGGGGCTGGGGGCAGTGTCCTCACTTCCATTTGCCCCTTGGCACCTCAAATCGGTGTCTGTATAGATAACACTAGTTTTGAAATGTTAGCCCTGCTGCTTATTAGATGACTAAATTTAAGCTAACCTCCCTGACCCTCAGTTGTTCCAGTGAAGACTAGGGATGATATTAGTACTAGTCTCGCTGAGTTGTTATGAGGATTAAATGGGATAATATAGTAAAAACATATACCTTAGTGACTACATTGAGTAAATTCTTCATATACCTTAGCTATTTCTGGTATTATTCTTATCATCATCATTCTAGCTGTTATTGAAACAAAAGTACAACATAATATTTATTAATTTTTTGTAATATCAATCTAGAAATAGAGTGCTTTAGTATAATTTCTGTCTGTATTACCATCAACAAATTAATAAATAAATATCCGTCTTATACCCTTTTCTTGCATACTAAAAATAAAAATTAGGAGCTGGTGCTGTGACATAGCCTACTATGTAAAGCCATCACCTTTAGCACTGTTATCCTATATGGGCCCCAATTCAAGTCCCAGCTGCTCCACTTCCAATCTGGCTCCCTGCTAATGTCCTGGGAAGAGCACTGGAATATGGCCCAAGTGTTTGCGGAACTGTCACCCACATGGGAGACCCAGAAAAAGCTCCTGGCTCCTGGCTTTGGCCTGGCCCAGTCCCAGCCATTGCAGCCATGTGGGGAGTGAACCAGCCGATGGAAGATCCCTCTCTCTCTCTCTCTCTGCCTCTGCCTCTCCTCTGTAATTCCAACTTTCAAATAAAGAAATCTTTAAAATATTAAATAAATAAAAATTAAATACATGATTCCAAAAGAAATATATCTTATAAATATTTTGAATTTTTTTATTTTTATATTGTTTTATTTGAAAGGTAGAGAGACAGAGACGTATCTCCCATCTGTTGGTTGACTCTCCAATTGCCCACAATAGCCTGGAATGGGCCAGGCCAAAGCTGGAAACGAGAAACTCAGTCCAGGGCTCCCACATTGCTGGCAGAGACTCATCTCCTGCCTTCAAGGTACACATTAGCAGGAAGCTGGGTTGGAAGAGGAGCAGGTTCTCAAATCAGGTATTCTGATACAGGAAATGGGCATTTTTGAAGTGTTATTTTTTTAAGTTACCTACTGAGCCAAACACCCATCTCAGCAATGCATCTTAAATGTTTAAGCTGCCCATTTGATAATAAACATATTATTTGCTGGTATAAAATTTTACGAATGCTCCCCTAGTACTATGCCTTCAGCTTTATCATAATGAAGAGTTACCCCTTTCATAGTGTTATATCACTGTTATATATATCAAATGAGCACTCTTCGAAATTCACCATCAAGTAGTTGTTTGCAGATTGCTCTTAATAACAGTGAAGTTTTGCTCGGAACTGTGAATCATGAACAAGTTTGAAAACAAAAATGCAGAAGATCAGCCACAAATCCTGGTGCTGGCAGAGAGAGCAGGGCTATTCAAACAGACCCCAGACATCTCCAAATTGTGATGTTCCGAGTCCTAATAAGTATTCTCAACAGCAGGGAGGATTAAAAATAGTTGGATTTTTATGATGGATAGAGAGATGGTTTACACAAGATCTTTCTATTCAGGCCAAAAATAGAAATATAAATAAAACCGAAGAAGCCATCAAAGTAAAGATCCACTTAAGAAAAATAGTTATATTTGCAATAAGGCCCATTGATGGCCCCAGTCACTTTAAAATATCCCTTCATTTTGTTCATTTTTTTCCTCTTTAAGAAGAGAAAATACAAACAAAGCAAAAAGGCAGAGGAGACAAGTTATATAATCTACACACTGGAAGCCCAACCATTTTTATTTCTTATTGCAGTTTAAATTGGAAAGGAACACTCAGTCCTAGAACATGGTAATTCATCTCCTGTTTCTTTGTCTGCAACTACAAGTAGGAGATGGTTCAGAGCCATTGCCAATCAGAAATAAAACAAAGCTGTATTAGCTTCTCATTTGTTTACTGGCAGATCACAGACTGCCTCCCTCCAGTCTCAGACATCCTGTTAGGTCTTCCAGGCTCCATCCAGACATACCTAGAGTTCTTCAGAAAAGAAAGGACACCCAAAAAGGCTCTTCTTTTTGTTCTGTGAACATGTCATAGTTGAGTTGAGTTTTTAAAATATTCTCCACCCTTGTTGTTCCTTAAAGCAGTACCAAGATGTAATTTGTATGGAAGCCAAAACTGGAGACATGCTGAATATGTGAATACCAAGGAAGTGGTTTCCTTAGCAATAACAGGCATGTGAAAGTCAAAACTTCCTTTCCTTCTCATGTGACCTTTTTGCAAAGCAATTCAGATAGAGGACAATGGAATTGAATTCCAAGCACCCACAGTGTTCATGAATTGCTAAGCAATGATTCACCAAGTACCCAAATTACTCTAGACTGCTTGAGCATTTTATTAGTGCAATTGCTCTGTATTTAAAATTTCCTTCCTCACTTTGTACATCAGTTTTTCTCATTCCTAGGCTGCAGATAGACAGAGTAGTTCTCCGCAGTGATTAATATAAAGACTTCAGAACATCCAAATGTTAGAAGTGGAGGCTTCCATACAATATTCATAAATATTTCCTAGTATTGGGTACACAAGATATATATAAAAAAAAAGCCTGTTTGATCATTGAAGTCAATCATTTACTCAGAATAAATACTTTAATTTAATTAGAGGAGAACTCCTTCAATTATGTTTCAAAACGCTAAAGTTTCATTCATTCATTTGAACTACTGATTTGTTTTCACCCAGTCATCCAAAGGAAAAAAAAGTGCTACTTTGGGCTTACAAATTGCATGTTCTGCTTAGTCTTCAAAGCTTAAATGGTGGTTACTTTTTAACTATATACTACAAAGCCACCTTAAAATGGCATACTTTCTTCCACCTTCAATTAAATTGCAATGTTCTTGAGGAATCTGCACAAGGCTATCCAGTGAGCTCTTTATTTCTCTTTATGAATAATAGTCCCAACCATTATCTTCCTCAACGGTAAATAAGAGGTGAATCCCAATAAAATCTAAGAGTCTCCAACAAATTCACTCTCTGATCACGTTCTACAGTACTTGTGAAATTTTTAACAAAGGCAATCTGAGCTGCCCAAGCAAGCAGAGTGATTTTTCATACCCTCAGACAACGACAGTGGAGATAACAAAGTTTTCGATGTTTCATTTTCCCAGCACTATTTGTGCTCTTGCACAGAGAAAGGTCTGACTTTGGGGAGGTCATTTCCCAACCTGGACGTGTATCCCACAATGTGTATGCACCACCACCCTCAGTAAAAAAAAAAAAAAAAAAAAAAAAAAAAAAAAAAAGGGTTTCATTTTCAGTACACCAGTCCTATGAGCACACTCTTCCACCCTCCCTTTCTAGCCAGTGCTGGTTCTGGAAGGTGGGCACTGGCCCACTCTACAGAGTTGACTAGTCCTGATGTCACTGGAACCAGAGTCACTGAGACAGATAGCCAGGGTAAGGCAATGGAAAAATGTTACAGAGTGATAAGTAATTGCATGCCAAAGTATTTTTAGTGTTTATTTCTGGTTGACTCAGCTGGTCAGAGAAATGCGACTCCAGGATTTAGGAGTGACCTTGGCTAAGTCACTGTTGCTCCATAGAAGTGACCTTGGCTATGTCACTGTTGCCCCAGGCATTAGAACCTTAGATGAAATCACAGGCTTTCAAATCACGTTCCATGGAACCTGGAGTTCTGTTCTGCAAGGGCTCGGGGGTAGTGGATAAAGGAAATACCCAGCAGGTGGAAGTTTGGGCATCTGCTCTGAGACACTTTGCTTTCATCTATTTTTATCCACTGATTTAAGTTGTTTAAAGTGCCCACTGGCAAAAAGAAAAAGTTAAAGACTTAGGCTAGAGGTTTTCTAATTTTCTTTGAGCCTTGATATTCTGGAATAGCACACGTACAGATTTATAGATTAGAATTCATACAAGAACCAGTGGGCAAATACAAAACAACTACAAAAACATGAACTGCAAACGCTGTTTCATGACCAAAGACTCTTCTCCTAATCCTACCCGGAATCTTATAAATGTCTACTTTTGTCCAGAGAGTATTAAGAAAGATGGCATACATAATTCAGGGTAAAACTGCGGCAATTAGTTAACACACTTGTAAATCACTATAGCCTCCCCTCCAACTCAGTGGGGAAACATCCCTAAGAGCAGTGATACGTTTTGGAGACTATCTCATACTCACCTGTTTTACTAACTTCTTTTTCGACCTTTGAAAATGTCATAGGCACTGTCGGGTGTTCAAAGTGAAGGTCGTGAAAGTCAGTAATACTTTGTCCACCTCATCAGGCAGTTTAAGGAAGCCTCATAGCCGCCAAGGGGCGGGGCAATTCTCTTTCTAGCTGTGTTGTGGTCTTGTTTCTAACAGCTGAAGTCACTCTCCCCACACAGCACATCTGTTAAGAGGTGAACCGCTTGATACCCTTCCCTGTTATCCAGTGTCTTCACAAAAGGCTGGAAGTCTTTCTGGCATGGCTTTACCCCAATTAAAAAGGCTATTGTTGAACTGCTCAAATTGGGATGCTTTGATTGTTGGCACGTTCAGTAGGCTGTGATTACAGTAATTACAGACCTGTGAAGGTCAAATTGACAAAACTGAATATAAACTGGAACTGAATATGAACTGGGACAACCCACCCCACTGGTTTTTTCTGCACTCTTTGGACTTTTTCCCTCCTGTTGTTGTTCTAAGAGTTGCCAAGAGGTAAATCTGCAATAGAAAATAAAAACGAAAGTCATTGATTTCACAATTTGGCTCTGACTACTTAGGATCACTATTCAAGGAACTGAAGTGAATGCTACATTGTACTTTCTGGTCCAGGGATATTTTTAGCTCTGTTACCTTCTTCCTTGGTCTTGAGTTTGTGTACCTAGATATATTTAAAGCACATAATAAGTCTTCAATGTTTGAGACTCTTGCTTATTTTTCTCTTTGTAAGAGTTTGACACTAAACACAAAATGGAAAGATACATGCTTTTTGTCTGAATATGTATTGCATTTTGGACTATTTAGCAGAAAAAGCTCTCATGTAAACAGAACTCACAAAAATAAGATGAAAATAAATGAAATGGTTTTTCTATAATTGCCCAGCCAAAGATCAGAATAAAATTAACTTCTCAGGTACACTAAATACAAGTTAGTCTGTATTTGTTCTTACTGATGTTTCAAATGATAGTCTAATAATGAAGCAAAAAATAGAATCTATTATTGTGCATACCATGCAGAGAAATGGGAAAGGTAATAAATAAATCATATAAATCCTTATATACAACAGATGCTGCTGTTTGTATAGTGCTTTAAAAAGTTTGGGGTCAGGACAAAAGCTATGTGTGAATGAAACCAAAATAGCAGGTGGATGTAAATTAATCAATTCACAAAAAGCCAGATGTTTCTTCAACTGAGAGCCAACCATCTGAATTTTGGCTTTCTGAAATTTTATGCCTCATCCAGATGTTTGCTTTCAGGTAGACACAGTCATAATTTCACATGTGTGATTTTATGATAATTTACCATATTGTTCAAAATTTCAAGTATTCCCTAGCTTATGATATGAATAAAGACAGGACAGTACAATATATTATTCATGATTTAGTAGAAATGACATGGTTAGAAGATAATTTTAAGGCTAAACAGATGACTCTCATACAAATGCAAAATGAACCCACATCATAGATTTTGTTTAACTTGTCAGTAATGATAAATAAAGTATTATAACCTGTCCAATGCACAACTCAGGAGTAAGCAGGAACTATGCTTGCTCATCAAGAAGAGATGTTTGAGTAGCTGGATCTTACTAGCAGGAGCAGAATGGAGAGGGAAACTTACAATTAGGCCACCTGAATCCTTCTATTTTTGCCAGATGTCAAGACTACACATGATACTGAGCCTTAATCACAGGCCTTACAACAAACTTCTTGAAAATGGCAACTAAATTTGTCTGTTGAATAGAAAATGGGTGCCACTCCTACTACACATTAGGTACTGTTTGAGGCTCCAGGCTTGCAGCAAAGGATTTTCTTTTTAATATTTGTCTTACAGTCTAGGGGAAGTCAACAAACAAAAGAGAAAATAGTAGGACAGATAAGGTCAATGATGAAATTTTTATCAAGGAATGAAGAAAGAAATGTAGAATAATGGGAGGAGGGCCTGGTTTTGAAATTGTAAATATAGTACTAAGGAAGCCTCACTCAGAAGATGACATTCGAGATCGGATCTGAAGTGAGCCATGAGGATATCTTGGAGATGGAATGACCAGCAAGTGACATAGCCCTGCAGCAGCAGAATAGTCTCATGTTCTGGGAAAACAAGAAGTCTAGGATGGGAATCACTCTGAGTCTGCCATGGGGGAGGCAGCGACAAAAGTAATCGAGCCATCACCAGCTGCCTCCAAGATGGCCATTAGCACGAAGCCGCATGGCAAGCAGAGTAGCCAGGACTTGAACCCAGGCACTCCAATAAGGGATGCAGATACCCAAGCAGCACCTTAACCCACTGCTCAGTAACAGCCACCCCTGAGCTTTAATATACTAAATACATTTCAACTAGTTTTTCTCCCTCATATGTTTTATTCACGTAACAGAACTATCATTCAAGCATTTGCAAAATGGCTCTGAGATAGACTCAGGTGTCATTGAACACCTGAAGTTGATTACTGTTTTAAGCAGTTATTGTCTCCTTACCCTATATTGTTTTTGAAAATATTGCATTACAATGAGAAAGTCCTAATAATATGGTAAGAAGAGAAAGTTGCAAGCGGGCAAGGACACACATGCCTCCTTTATCACACACTTCATTCCACACACATATATGAATATTCAACCCCTCACACCCATAAATTTCTATGCCGTAGAAACACCACTCATTATCAGGACTCAACCATATAACTTACTCAAAGACGAACTTTCTTCCTTAGCTCCTCTCTTCATCCCTCCCAGAACTGACAGTGCATTCACAGTATCCTACAGACACTTTTGTAATGACACTACATACTTTTAACTTTGACAGCAAGTAATTTAAGGGAGTGGCCCACTTTATTCATCTTCTTATTCTGAATACCTAAGACAGTGCCTGGCACATGCAGGATAATGGAAATATTGTTGATGGTTCAGTCTTGTGATACTCACTGGATAGAACATTAATGTACCATGTGAGAAGGAATCCCCACAAACTCTAGGATTTGTGAAATATCCTTTTTCCTTCTTGGAGGCAACATTGTTATATAACAGAGCCACCACTAGTGGCAGCATAGTTTGATGTATAAAGAAATAGAATTAGGAGCCAGGGCTGTGGCACAGCAGGTAAAGCCGCGACCTGCAGTGCTGGCATCTCATTTGGGTGTCAGTTTGAGTCCTGGCTGCTCCACTTCCGATCCAGATCTCTTCCATGGCTTGAGAAAGCAGTAGAAAATGACCTAAGTCCTTGGGCCCCTGCACATGTGTGGGAGACCCAGAAGTGGACTCCAGGCTCCTGGTTTTGTGTTGGCCCAGCTCCAGCCATTGTAGCTATTGGGAGTGAACCAGCAGATGAAAGACCCTTCTCTCTGTCTCTCCTCTCTCTGACTATAACTCTGCCTTTCAAATAAATAAATAAATCTTTTTAAAAAAGAAATAGAATAAAAGCTTTTAGGTAATGCTGTTTCAAAATGATGTTATAATGAATTTATTTAATAGAGACATTCCCTTCTCATCTCCAGCATCAACATTAAAAACACATTATGAGTAAGGGGTTATGCCCTTGAAACTGAGTATAAATATTTTCAACTTTCAGAGGCTCTAAATTGGTCTTTGGTACAGCAGTCTCCTACTTCATGTGGGAGAGAGAGAGAGAGAGAGAGAGAGAGAGAGATCCTTTTGCTGTGCCTTTGTAAATTCAAGCATACTTAACCAATTTATTTAATCAATGTTCATGGGGAAATACTGGTGAAACATCAAAATGCCCATAATTCTAAGTAGATTTACAGATATGGTAAATTGTTTTATAAAAAAAAAATGTGGGGTAGGCATTTGGAGCAGCAGTTAAGACCCTACTTGATACACCCATATCCCATTTGGTAGTACCTGGGTTTGAGTCCAGGCTCTGCTTCCATTTCCAGCTTCCTGCTAACCTGTACCCTGTGAGGTGTAGATTATTCCAAGTAGCTAGGCTCCTGTTACCCTCCTGCTGCCTCCCAGGATGCACCCTGACAAGGTGGAAAGCAGAGTAGCTGGGACTCAAACCCAGACACTCCAATATGGGATGCCACACCCCAAGCAGCTGCTTAACCCATTGCACTGCAATATCCACCCTTGGCTCTTGGCCTGACCCAGTCCTGGCCATTGCAGGCATTTTAGGAGCAAACCAGTGGATAGCAGCTCTCCCTCTCCCTCTGCCATTGTCTCTGCCTCAGATTGTAACATGACACTGCTGCGAACATTATAATATTCAATAATGCTCTTTGTTTACATTTATGGGCCCAGAAATAGGGGGTTGAGACTCTATGTCCTAGGAAGAGGAGATCTAAGGAGGATCTTATTTCCTACAAGTCTTCATGTAGTTTATCCAACATGGTAGGTTTGTGTTTGGGAAATTAGAGGGGTACTGTCAGCAGCCTGGGAAGGAGCAATGAGATTGTTGATGGGGCATGGCCTTTTGGCTATGATCCCTGGTAAAAAGTGACAAGCAGGCCAGCGCTGTGGCTCAATAGGCTAATCCTCCGCCTTGCGGCGCCGGCACCCCAGGTTCTAGTCCCGGTCGGGGTGCCGGATTCTGTCCCGGTTGCCCCTCTTCCAGGCCAGCTCTCTGCTGTGGCCCAGGGAGTGCAGTGGAGGATGGCCCAAGTGCTTGGGCCCTGCACCCCATGGGAGACCAGGAGAAGCACCTGGCTCCTGCCTTCGGATCAGCGTGGTGCGCCGGCCGCGGCGGCCATTGGAGGGTGAACCAACGGCAAAAGGAAGACCTTTCTCTCTGTCTCTCTCTCTCACTGTCCACTCTGCCTGTCAAAAATTAAAAAAAAAAAAAAAGTGACAAGCAGAAGCCAGAAACACCTAGTGCAGCTTATAGGGATGTTCCAAAACTGTTAGGGAACAGCCCTGGACTTCCTGCAATCAGGCAGTTGGAGAACTCAGCTGGTTGTTATTTGACTACAGAAAGGGGAGCGACAACTAGAGAGAAATGAGAGGCCTTGGGTAACAATGGAGGGTTTTTTTTCCAGAGGAGTCTAAGGCAAGACTGAAATAAGAATAGGTTATGACCTGACTCTCCTATGGAGCCAAAGGGTTCAAGTGCATCTTCTGTTACCTGTATGTCTTCACTCCTTAGACCTAAGAGGCCCTGGATGTCTTTGGGAACAGGGGGACACAAAAAGAGAAACCCAAGGGGGCAACCCAGGGAGAAACAGGAGTGGTACTTTCAGTGGGGAGAGAATTCTCCAAGGCTCGCCCCACAGCTTGTATTAGGTAAAGAGGTGATCATTAGGATGAAGAAAATGGGTAGCAAGGCCCTGGCACTGACCAACCAGGATGGCCGAACCAACCAATCAAAAAAGACAGGGCAGTGGACAGCCAGTAAGTCTGCAGGGAGTCTGCAGGAATTCGAGCCAGGCGATAGACACCAGGCATCTCAGTCATCCCTACTCCTACTGGCCTAGATGCAATTGCTCTCATCTGAGGGACTGCTCACTAGAGAGAGAGGCACCTGCTTGTACTGAGGAATTCCTCTGAAGGTAAATTTGCATATCGCTGGTAAGAATTCTACCCTTTGGCTCAGTCTCCTTCCCCCTTCTTTGCTAGGCTCATTTATTTGCCAGTTTCGCATCCCTCCTGCTTTTCCAGTGTGCCCCACAGCATGCACTCAGCTCTTTGGAATTCTGTGGGTGGCAGGGGTTTTCTCGTCCATTTCATGTGCTCAGCGATGTGGAAAGAGAAGTATGAACTCTGACACTTTTCTTTTCACGAACATTTTGATGAGCAGGCAAGCCATAGTCACAAATCTTAAAGCAGGTGACAGGAGAGATGTGGAAGACACCTTCCGTGTTACCAGCAGTGGCTCCTTTCTTCCATCATCCCCAAATGCTGGCATGTGCCCAGCGGCCCAATTTGGAGAGAATCCTATTTTATTCAAGCCCCAGACGGAATAAGCTATGAATGGTTCATTGGATAAATACCCATTCTCTCCCTCTTCTAAGCCCCAGGTCTGTCCCTCTTGCACCCCAGTCATCTTTGCTATTTCTCTCCTTTCATTACACTCCTTTGAAGTTGAGGATTATTTTTTCTGTCTTTGAAAATTCTTTCTGGCTAGTGGATTTCAAAAGTGCGAGTGCTTTAAACTTTTCCCTCCTCTTTTGAATTAATACTGTACTCCACATTTTTTCCTTTCCATTTTTGGGGACCAACTACTGTGTTGTTTTATATTACATTTTCATCTCAGAACTATTTGAAAATGGAACTCATGCCATGCACGTGAATATTTTGCCTCCTCTTAGCTGATTTAATCAGCATGGGTACCATTATTCATGCAATTGCATGAATAATTTATTTCACTGTTGTAAAAGTTTAATAAAAGTTTTCTTGTCTTTATCAAATTCCATGTTACTCTTTGTTCATTTTATAGCAGCAACATAATCAGAATATAAAGCAGCTCATATCAAAAAGCAATGAATGGCATGGATTGTTTTAGAATGCTTGTGCTATTTTTATTGCCATTTTACCTATAATTAAGATTTAAACATGGAGAAAATAGTAGCTCCATAGATTTAAGCATGACCAGCACTAACCAATCTGTGTCACTTGTGGGTTAAGAAAATTTGAAATCCCATTATTATAACTGAGATGTTCAGTCTTATTTGTACTATCAATAGAACACACTGTTCTTGTCTGTATACGTACGTGGTTACATGTGTGACTCTTCTGAGCCAAAAGTGTAATGTTATAAGAGTGACTAATTCCTAATATAGGATGATTAGGCTTCACAAACAAATATTATTTATTTACAGTTAATTTTTCTGATAAGGCTGCAAATTACCAATGAAATTAAGCTATACATTAAAAGTATCAGTAGCATTTACATAAAAACAAAAGCCATCAACATTTATAGCTACTCATCAATAAAGACACACTGTGGTGTTAGCATTGTGGCATAGCAAGTAAAAGCCACTGCCTGTGCCACCAGTATCCCACATGGGCACAGATTTGGGTCCCAGTTGCTCTACTTCCAATCAACTCCCTGCTAATGGACTGGGAAAAGCAGCAGAGGGTGGCCGAAGTGCTTGGGCTCCTGCCACCCACATGGGAAACCCGGATGAAGCTCCTGGCCTTAGCCTTGCCCAGTTCTGGCTGTACTATACTTTTGACAGTTCAGATCAGGTTTTGATGTCAAATGAACTAGAGTACAGCACTTTGGATTTTTCAGATTATGGATTTCCACCTAAATAGTAATAAACAGTCAAGAGCTCCTGCCATACTCTGAGTGCTGTGGTAGATGTTGTGCCTAGAAACAAATATGATAAGATTCCTTCTCTGAATTAGCATGCCATCTAGTTGATGAGACACTGAAGCACACCAATGTTTACACTTTTGCATTCGGGGAAAAAAATGAGTATGTAGGTGAGACTGGGGAATCAGGGAAAATTTCCAGAGAAGTTGCCATCTCTAAACTTATAAGATATAGTTTCCATGGTTATATATATATATATATATATATACACACACACACACATACACACACACACACACACATATACACATATAAAACATTTCCAGAAGAATTGTGTTTCTATGTTTATTTCAGGAGCAAAGCCATAAACACAGCATATAATACTAATCTCCTAAAATCCCCTATGGGTAAAACTATAAATTTTACTTTAGAAACAATTTCAGGATTTTTATTGGCTAAAGCAAGGCACATAATAAAGCCTGGTATCAGGAAGCATATCTTCACAAGTAGATGGATCAAGGTAGTGCCCAGTGAAAAGGCAGCAAATTTTGATAATGAATAGAGTCTTCCAAACTTAGCTTCTTCATTCTGTGGTCTACATCCTTGTCCAGCAGCCTGTCTCCTCTGAGTTAGTGGTGTAGTGTCTATATATTGAAGAAGTCATAAATCAATTTTTTCGACTAATGAGAAGGCTGTTCTTATTAAATGAAAAATATTTCATGTACAGAAAATGGGGATCTGTTATGACAGAGGTTGTTGAATACACTAATGAGTATAATAATCAGAATCTTAAGAAGACATTGATAAACAAAACCAGTTGGGCCCTTAGCAATGGGCAGAAAGCTTATGGTCATTAGTTTACAAAAACAAAAAATTCACAAAAGATAGCAACCAACCATTTCTGGAATCATAAGTAAATTATTTCAATATATTTAAAGAAAAAATCAAATACTCTACACATAGCTATCTCAAATGTTTTCTTTAAGAAATGAAATGAATGCTTGCATTGAACTGATGCACTGTGATGATCTGGAAAAATTAAAGAGGCTTGGAAACTTATATTCCTATTTGATAACATAGAAACATGTTTCCAATTTTGTGTCCCCTGGATAAGGAGCATAAAATAAAATGCAAGGATGTGAATGAAAGGTGATTAAGTATTCATAAGATCAACACAAAATGACATGAGGTAAATGACATATTGTCCATGGACTACGTAGTGATCCTTGAAAGAAAATAAAACTAAATATATTGTGCTCTCTCTTTCTTCCCTCACCCCAATACAAAATGTTATTTTGGTCTTTTTGTTATCATAGAATTATAGGAAATTATAGAAATTTCAGAAAAGAGGTAAAAAATTATTAATGGCATAAACATATGTGTGGATATAACATACTATATGTAGTACATGTAAATATGTTGTAAATTTAAGAGTTATATCTGAGACTATATAAAAAGATTTTTTTAATGTTTTCATGAAATTAAGCTTCTATCAGTTATAGCTTTTTTTTACTTTATTTCAGGATATAATACAAAAATGGATTTTAGTTGAATCAAAAGACTTCAGATTTCGAAGAGGCATTAGTCATATTCATACGTATTTGGTTACAATAATTCCCTAAGATGATAATTTGAATATTACCTAAATTAAATACATTGAAAATTCAATTTATGTGCTTGTGATTACATGACATGTCTACTAATTTTTACATTATGAATTATATAAATCTGGCCCTTATTTGTTAACAACAAAAATAACTTATTAATTAAAACAGAAAGGAAGTTTATTATAAAGATGTAGTTGGTACATGTTGGGATACATAAAATTATGAGATCATTGACTCCACCTCAACAAAGAGAACAAATCAGAAATGTTATAAAATTATGGCTTTGGGCCAGCGCCCCGGCTCACTAGGCTAATCCTCTGCCTTGCGGCGCCGGCACACTGGTTCTAGTCCCAGTCGGGGCGACGGATTCTGTCCCGGTTGCCCCTCTTCCAGAGCAGCTCTCTGCTGTGGCCAGGGAGTGCAGTGGAGGATGGCCCAAGTGCTTGGGCCCTGCACCCCATGGGAGACCAGGAGAAGCACCTGGCTCCTGCCTTTGGATCAGCGTGGTGTGCCGGCCGCAGCGGCCATTGGAGGGTGAACCAATGGCAAAGGAAGATCTTTCTCTCTGTCTCTCTCTCTCTCACTGTCCACTCTGCCTGTCAGTAAAATAAAATAAAGGCTTTGTTTTGTTTTTATTTTTCCATTAGAATGCTAAAAATAAAATCTAATTAAATTAGACTTCCCTCCTGAACTCAGGGAAGCAGGGTATGAAACAGAGAAAGGAAGTGGAAATCTATGGGCTTATAAGGAAGAGGAATAAATCCACTGCCAACAGAGGTGAAGAGAAAGTAGACAAAACTTTAGGAAGCTTTTAATAGCTGCATTCAGCTGGCATGAAGGATGAGCATCCCACGTGATGTGGGACAAGTCTGGCAGAAAGATAGTTTAGGTTCATGAGCTGGAAGCCATATCTCCCCCATTCCATGTTACCATATCAACCCACCTGTCAATCAGAGGACCCCTTACCCAGATGTACCTCCCCTTACCTGGGACCTCGGGGCAGTACTATATAAACACTCCCCTTTTCTAAGCTCATAAGAAGCCTAGAAAGGCGAGGGCCCACTCTACCCTCATGGACTCAAGGAAGCAGGGTATAAAAGTCCCTCTCTACCCTTCCTGGCCCACTCTCCCTGAATAAAGCCCTCATGTGCCTATGTATTCTTCTCACTTTGTAAATAAACCTCATCATACTGCACATTGTGTTTGTGCCAGTACTTAGAATTCACGAAGTAAGAGGCAAGAGTTTGGTACAGAAATTTAGGTCCAACCTAGCCTACAACATAAGGAGCTCCTGTGGGAATGTGCTTCCACACCCAATCTCCAGTTTTACCCACAGGGCCTTCACTGGATACCTGGGATGGATCACTGAAGGATGTGAGCACAACAGGAGGACAGAGATTCCCACTCCTCAGGCACTACTTACTGCACAGCAGTGATGTTCTAAAGCTATGAGACAGGAAAACAAAGTCAGGCGAGATTCCTCCTAAGTGAGTCAAGTATATGGCAACAAACGCTGGGGGTACAACAGAAGAGCTGAGGAACATCATCCCCAAGACACCAGGGCTTTTATCTGCACACAGGACAGTGACACACGAAACGCTAAAGGCAGGTGCACAACAAATAATCAGACTTCGTGAGGCTCAGAAAATCTGCAGCAGTTCTGAAGAGCCAGGAGACCACCACGGGAACATGGAAGTCTGAGCGGCTATAAACTAGTCCTAATCCCTCTTAGGAAGTATTTGGAACCTACGATAAACTAACAGATATAACAAAAACCATGACACACCTCAACTGTACCTTACATAACATTAAAAAGTAAAAAAAAAAATTCTAATTAAATGTTAATTTTTTAAAATAATGGAAAAGGTGGTAAACATGTGAAAACAGATGGAAAATTTCATTTCAGTCTGTACTATAAACTTACAAAACAAAGGAACGTTTTAGGATCTAAAAATAGAATAGCATAAATGAAGAATTCACTTAATTTTATAGCAGCTAGAAAAAGCAAGATAAAGGAACAGCGAATTCAGAGATAAATTAATTGGAATTATCCAAACCAAAATAAAGACATAAAATAATTTTCAAATTGTTAAAAGTATCCCAAACCTGTGGAAAAGTATCAAATAGCCAAATGTACACGTAATTGGATTCCAAGAAACAGACCAGAACAAAATGGAACCAAAGGACTGTTTGAAGAGACACTGGACGAGAAACATCCAAAACTGATGAAAGATAGCAAACCATGGACTCAAGTAAAAAAAATATAGTGAAACTCAAGAAGGTTAATATAAAGCAAAGTTTCTGAAAGCCGAAGTTAAAGAAGAAGAATCGTAAAAGCAGCCACCCGCTTCCACAACATACACACCCCACTACACCTGGGGGAGATGGTGACAGTAAAAATTACGTTAAACTTCTCATCAAAAATAATGGAAATCAATTGGTAATGGCAAGACATCTTTTAAATGCTGAAGGAAAAAAGAATATCGTCCATTTAGAATTCAAAAACCAATGAAGTTTCCTTCCAAAATTAAGATAAAATAAAGGTATTTTGAGACATATAAAACTTGAGTTTGGTTCTAGCAGAGATGCATTTAAATGTTGAAAGAAGTTCTTTGGATGGATCAGATAATATCCAGTGAAAAATACATTATACAGCTCAGGTCATATGATCATCTGGTGTTCCCTATTCAGGAGCTCAGTGTCTGCTAAGCATCTGTAGCAAAACAAGAACTACTTACAGGAATAATATAACGATGAAGCGGTCATGCCTTTCCTTCATACTTCCTATTGTGCTGCTAGATCTTACCACGAGCTCTGTATCTCATCCCAACCCACCATAAAAAATTCGAGTATCACTGGATCCACTATAAGAGGTGCCCTTGTAAAATGAATTTTCTCCTTCAGGGCTGGGACCTGATAGTGGTAACCACAAAGCAACTAGAAGAGAAGAAAGTCGCTGAGAGGGAGAGAAAAAGAACACTTCTCCAGTAAAATCGTTTCTAATCAAAACAAGCCTGAGATACAAAGTTCCAAAGTGTGCAAGTAAGTAAGTTTTAAGACCGACTCCAGATGAAATGAATGCTGTAGAACAATCCAACAGATTTTTTAGAAGTATATTTAAAATGAAGGCTTATTTGTTTAAAGTAGGAAAGTGTAAAATTCTGTGTGTGTAAAGTACAGGTAATAAATATTTCGGCTTTGCTGGTAACACAGTGTCTTTTGTAACTACTCAATTGTGCTATTATAGCAAGAAAGCAATCATTGACAATACATAAAACACCATGACCATTCTTCAATAAAACCTTATTTATGTAAACTGGTGGTGAGCCAGATATGGACCATGGGCCATATTTTGCAGACCCTGATGTCAATATGGAGGGGCCAGCACTGTGGCATAGCCGGGAAAGCTGCCGCTACAGTGTCGGCATCCCATATGGACACTGGTTCAAGTCCCAGCTGTCCCACTTCCAATTCAGCTCTCTGCTATGGCCTGGGAAAGCAGTAGAAGATGGCCCGAGTCCTTGGGCCCTTGCACCTGCATGTGAGACCCAGAAGAATCTCCTGGCTCCTGGCTTCAGATAGGCCCAGTTCTGGCTGTTACAGCCATTTGGGGGAATGAACCAGCAAATGGAAGACCTCTCTCTCTGCCTCTGCCTCTCTATAACTTAAATAAATAAATAAATCTTTTTTTAAAAAAGATTTGTACCGTGTTATTAAAAAAAGAAAAATAGATTTATGAAACAAAATCAGATAGAAATGTAATAAGAACTGGAGATACAAAAAAGAAAAAATATGAGAAATCTTGAACTAAAAAAATTGGTCATTGATGTAAAAACAGTCCAGTAAAAAACAAATAAATAAATTCATTTTTCTTTTAAAAAGCAAAAACCAAAAAGGATGGGGCCGATGTTGTGGTACAGTGGGTTAAGCCACCATTTGTGATGTCAGTATCCCTATTGAGTGCTGGTTCAAGTCTTGGCTACTCTGCTTCTGATTCAGCTTACTGCTAATACACCTGAGAGGGCAGCAGAAGATAGCTAAGTCTTCTAGGCTCCTGCCACTCAGGAAGGAAACCAGGATGGAGTTCTTGGCTCCTAGCTTCGACCTGGCCCAGGTGTGTGTATGTATGTCCCCCTGTTATTCTGTTTCTCAAATAAATAAACCTTAAAAAAAAAGCAAAGACAGTTAAAACCCATTTAACTTCTGTAAAATTTGATTAGATAAAAGTAATGCATGCATTTAAACTTAGGAAAACAAATATCATTAATTATGTTTAAAATATATTTAGAAGTAACCATTAAAAGAAAAATGTATTTTATAGGTTCCAACATAATATAGTGACATGAAAGTATAGAATAAATACAACCATTCACAAACATCTTTTTCTATATACGTTCATGATAGCATTGTACTCCTTTGCCCGACTGAATGCAGATGTGACCAAGTAACTTCTCACGCCAGTGGGAGTAGAAGGGCCTATGGCACTTCCAAATGGAAGCTTTAACAGCCAGTGGATTTTGGTTATATCCTCTTTGCTTTACTTTGCTTATGAAAGCATGTGTATAGCCTTCATGAGTTCGGATTTCTGAGTGACTAAATAAGGCAACCCACAAGAATCATGTAAAATGGGTGAGGAATAACTTTGAAATCAGGCTATGGAAAAATATGGGCTTTGTTATTCCAATTTCCTAAGATTTTCCTGAAATGAAAGGTAAAGAAAAAGGCTGAAAACAGAAAACAATAAATGCTCAGACTAAATATATCAAAAATCACAATGAAGATAAGTAGATTAGACCCATCCATTACCAGAGTTGCAATATTAGATTAAAAATGACACATGTTTCTTACAAGTGCCACACATAGTTCTAGTTCCACAAGATGCAGACACGGTGACAGGCTTGGATGTGTATGACATTTATTGGAGGGAATGCTTATGAATGAAAAGGAGAAACAGGAGGAAGTGTTCCGCCTGTGCAGCTCTGGCCCCCAGAAGGGCAGGGAGAAGGAGGACTGAATAGGAAGATTCCAAGTGCAGTTCCAAGAAAAGCTTTGACATTCGAATCAGGAGTCCTTGAGTCAAAAGCACCTGGGTGGGGAGTCCCACGGTGCCAGAAATGGGCCTGTGTTCATTCTCCCAATGTGTTCACTGCCTGGAGTAGCATGTGGGCAGTGAGGTCTCAGCGTGAGCACAGAGGTTCAGCCAGGGGAACAGCAGCTGGGGCCTCTGCTCAATCAAGCTTCCCGAAGCAGATCTGAGCCGTGCATTTTCATGGCTGCCACAAGCAGACATTTCTAAAGGAATGAGAAAGTTCTGTAAGAAAAACCCGCTCAAAGGAAGGCAGAGTAAGAATGCTGACATCAAGCTTTCTTTAGGCCTTTAAGCTATTTTTAGTAACAGTTACAAGCTTTTAAAGGAATAAAGAAAGAAAATAAGTAACTAAAGAAGCTGTACTGGCTTTGCACTGGGTCATTGTAGCTAAGCCACAGTTTCCAGAATTCCCTTCTGTATGTTTTGAGATTAAAATTGGTCTCAATAGAATTTGTATCAAATTTGGGGAGCAGATGTGAGGCAACAGTCACTTTTGTGCTCTGTGTCTCAGCTGTTGCAGGGCTGGAGGCAGCAGCTGTGCCCAGAACTGCTCTGACTCTGGCTGGATCTCTTCCCCCTGCTTCTCTGACTCGGTGCAGCTCTGTGGCAAGGGGCACCAGCTTCATCTGCAGGTAACCTGCAATACCAAATGTGGAGGCCGGAACAGTGAGACAGACACACATCCATGGGGCCTGGGTTCCCATCTTGACCTCCTGGATTATACTTGCTGTCCCCACTGTGTGTCCATTTTCCTTCCTCACTGTTTGTCCTGCCGCCTTCAGGCCCAGCACAGAAAAGCAGCAAAAATAGACAGTTGTAACAGAGTTCCACAATTGCATATGGTCCAACCCCTATAATAAATCCCTTCCTCAGCAGTATTCACAGTGGTTCTTCTTCTCTGATCACAACCTGGTAGAAAATTATCAAAGACAGACAATCATGAGGAGGAACAAAGAGAAACTCACCAAATCACAATCATGAGTGAACATACTTTTCTTAGAAGCGAAGGGGACAAATAGACAAAAATTACTAATATGTAAAAGACATAATTAGCAAATATAGAAAATATATAATATCAACAACATTATATACTTACATATGTATGTATATATCTCCCAGAAAACAGATAAATTTGTAGTACGTAAAGAACAATATTGTTCACAAAATATGTTTCAGTTAAGCTGGAAAGAAATTATATTACACAAAACATGTTCTCTGATAACAACTATAAATTACAAACCAAAATATAGCAAAAATATGGATGTGATACAAACTAAAATAATCCTGCACTCCAAGAGAAAATGGCAAGGGAAATTACAAAATTGTAAAAAGAATTTTCTACGTACCATATACAAAAGGGCATGGTAAAGATAAAGTATGTTTATGCATAAATGTGTAGGCTTAAGTGGAATAATTGAAACAAAACAAAATTAAAAATATTTTTAAATATTTGGTGTACTCAATTCAAAAACTAAGTAAGAACATTAGCATAAACCTATAAAAAGTAAAAGAAAGGAAATAAGAGCCAAAAATCATAGATAAAGATAAGAGACAATAGGATCTATTGAGGAATCCAGCTGGGCTCTCCAGAAATATAATTAAACAAACAAAGAGGTGATATTATAAACAGTATTAGACATTAAAAGCAGAATAACTAAAGATATTACAAAAGTCTTCCATCTGCTGCTTCACTCCCCAAATGGCCGCAACGGCCCAAGCTGCGCCAATCTGAAGCCAGGAGTCAGGAGCTTCTTCTGGGTCTCCTACGTGGGTGCAGGGGCCCAAGAACTTGGACCACCTATTACTGCTTTCCCAGGCCATAGCAGAGAGCTTGATGAGAAGAGAAGCAGCAGGGACTAGAACTGGTGCCCATATGGGATGCAGGTACCACAAGAATAACCTACTGCACCACAGCGCCGGCCCTGAATTCTTGTCACTTTCATGATAGGTCTGGATTGATTTCCTTGCTACCTGGACATTTGCAGAGTGAACCAGTGAATGGGAGCAGTTTCTGCCTGTCTTTCTCTGTGTCTTTTTCTCCGTATTACATGTAAGTAAATAAATAAAATTTTTAAGTCATGATGTACTAGGAAAACTTGTGGCAAACAAATTTTACAACTTTTATGAAATGGATAACACTTAGAAAATATAAATCAGTAAGGGAAACTCAAGATTAAATGGAGAACCACGATAAGGCAATAAAGCTTTAAAAATTATATTTTTTTTTCATTTTCGATTCTCTTTATATACAGAAGATCAGTTTAGTATACATTAAGTAAAGATTTCAACAGTTTGCTCCCACACAGAAACACAAAGTGAAAAATACTGTTTGAGTACTAGTTATAGCATTAAATCTCAATGTACAGCACACTAAGGACAAAGATCCTACATGAGGAGTAAGTGCACAGTGACTCCTGTTGTTGACTTAACAAATTGACACTCTTGTTTATGGCATCAGTAATCACCCTAGGCTCTTGTCATGAGCTGCCAAGGCTATGGAAGCCCCCTGAGTTCACTGACTCTGATCATATTTAGACAAGGCCATGGTCAAAGTGGAAGTAAAAATTATATTGTTAATAGTCAGTTATTAGATCCTACGAAAGAGCTGAGACCTGGAGTACTTTAGTAGTAACTTCAAACCTAGCACAAAAGTATTTTTCTGTCTTGTTTTTTAAAATATTTATTTACTTTGCCTTTTTTTTAAAGATTTGTTAATTTATTTGAAAGTCAGAGCCACAGCATCAGAGAGGGAGCGACAGAGAGAGGGAGAGATCTCCCATCTGCTGGTTCACTTCCCGAACAGCCACAGTGACCAAGGGCTGTGTCAGACAGAAGCCAGGAGCAGGAGTTTCATCCTGTTCTCCTAGGTGAGTGCAGGGGCCCAAGCACTTGGACCATCCTGTGCTGCTTTTGCAGGTGCATTAGTAGGGAGCTGGATCAGAAATGGAGCAGCTGGGACTTGAACCAGTGCCCAAATGGGATGCAGGCACTGCAAAAGGTTGCTTAAAACACTGCTCCACAGTGCCAGTTCCAAAGGTATTGTTTTATATGAACTGGTGCAGAAAGCCATACAACAAGAAATCAGCTATCAATATCAGGCAGAGGACTGAACAATAAGCAATCAATATCAGGCAATACAAGAAAGGATTGGCCATTCCCATACATAGAGATGCAAAAACAAACACTGAATACAATACAAGGAAATGTAATTAATCCATTAAAAATAAATATATTATGAACGAGAAGGTTTTACCTCAAGTGTCAAGATGTTTCAACATCATAAAATCTAATAGTTATACAACCAGAATAACAAGTAGAGAAATAATAGTCATCTAAGTGGATGTTGAAAATATGCAAGAATATGAAAATTACATTTGTAATAAAATTTTAGTAACCTCTGAAGAGAAGACTATTTCTTTAGCCCAACAAATCTCTATTAATAGCTAAAGCAATTGGGGCCAGTGCTGTGGCGGAGCAAGTAAAGGCACCGCCTCTGATGCCAGCATCCCATAAGGACGCCAGTTTGAGTCCTAATGCTTTACTTCTCATTCAGCTCCCTGCTAATGCACCTGGGAAAGCTGTGGAAGATGGCCCAAGTGCTTAGGCCTCTGTACCCCCCTGAGAGACCCTAAAGAAGCTCCTGCCTCCTCATTTCGGATTAGCCCAGCCCTGGCCATTGTAGCCATGTGGGGAGTGAACCAGGGGATGGAAGATCTCTCTCTCTCTCTCTCTCTCTCTCTCTCTCTCTCTCTCTCTCCTCCCTTTGCTCCCCCCCTCCATCTTTCTCACTTCTCTCTCTGTAACTCTGCCTTTTGAAACAAATAAATAATTTTTTTAAAAAGCCCAAAGCAAACATTGCTCTTAATTATCAATGTTTAGAAGCATTAATATAAATCAGAAACAAGATAAAGGTGACTACTATCAACATTTTATTCAGCATTGTATTAGAAGTCTTAGCCATTGTAATAAAATAAGGAAATGAAAGATATAAGTAGTAGATGAAAGATATGGCTAACTTTATTTACAGATGGTATGCATGCATGGAAAAATCCATTGAAAATGTAACTTATTTTAAATATTGAGAAGTCAAGAAAATTTGCAAATAGCCATTTAATATACTATGAAAATATAAAAGAAAACAAGATTTCATTCAAAAGAATTTCAAAACCTGTCGATGGTGGAATTCTAGCAAAATATGGATGAAGACACTCAAGAATATCACGCAACCATTTCCACAAAATTCATCTAAATTCAATGTTATTACAGTTAAATTCTTATACTTTTTAAGGAATTTGACATAGTTATCCAAAAATTTATTTGGAAAATGAAAAGACCAGAAATAGCCAGGACAAGCCTGAAGATGAGCATTAAAAGGGGAATTATGCTATCAAATAGCACCTTCTGTATTTATAATGATTGACAAACTGACAAAGGGTACAGAACACAGAGATCAGAAACAGAATCAGGTGTGCTTTAAAAATTGTGGGTAACAGGAAGTGTCGTTACAAATTAATAGGAAAATACAAGTTATCCAGTAAATGGCACAACAATGACTGGATTGCCTCATGTGAAAAAAAAAAAGTCAAACCTCTACTACCATATAGACAAATAAAATTCAAGCTTGTTGAATATCTAAAAGTGAAAACTAAAATGTTTTAAAGAAAATATCTTCAAAAAAAGTAAAACATTTTTATGAATTGAGATGTGGCAGAATTTGTTCTGTCAGTGAATCAAACCTCTAAAAGAGGAGAGGCTATAGCTATTTGAGACATGCACATTCCATATTAGAATGCCTGGGATCTAGTCTCACCTCCGCTTTTGATCCAGCTCCTGCTAATTCACAGGTAGAGTATGACGGCCCAAATATTTGGATCCCTGCTACCCATGTTGGAGACAGGGGTTGATTTCCAGCTCCTGGCATTTGGAGAGTGAACCAAAGGATGGGAGATCTCTCTCACTGTCTCTCTCCCTCTCTCTCTTTCCTTTCCTGCCTATCTCGCTCTACCTTATTAATTAATAGACAAATTTTCAAAACAAACCTCTAAAAGAAGAAATGTATAAACTTGACTATGTTAACATTAAAAGTTAAAACCCATTCATGTCCAAAGACATCATGAACAAATGAAAAGCAAAGTGTAGATTGAAACATGAAATTTGCAAGTGCCATGAGTTGTGCTTTTAAGTTTACATAAAATCTATTCATATTGTTTTTGACCTTTACTTAATTGACATGAACAGTCATATTTAACTGGACAGTGCATTTCCACATGCCTCATTTCCTAATTTTTTCCATATATGTTTTTTCATACATATTTCTTTAAAATATTAAAATCCTTTTGAATTTATGTCAGATATGTTGTCAGTCTTTCTCTGTTGACAACAATCTTATGAGTGTAAGCTCAGATAACTCCCATTGTTGCTAAAGAATTCAGTAAACTTAAACCTAACAAATAGCATGCTCCTGGCTTAGCCCTAAGCTAACAATAAATTGTGTATCAGTGAGGACCTGTGAGCTCTGTTCAAAGCCCAAATCAAGTGCAAACAAAGAGAACTCTTGCAGGAATTCCATACATATTCTGTAAATCTGGATCTTGAGTATTTCCTTAGGCCTGGGCTCACTCTGTCAGGAAAGCACCTTTCAGTAACTTTTTCTCTCCTAACCCTGCTCCTTAATTATTTGGCGGAGATGGTTTTTCTGAGCCAGTAGTAAAACTTAAATTAACTGGGGAATGGTAGTGGTGGGAACATGGGGAGTCTAAATTAATAGCACTGTTGCATTTCCATTTCTAGTACCATATGGTTAAAAGAAGCTGAAGGGAGAGGCAGCATATGGTTTATTTCTTTCCCTAGAAATTTCTATTTAATAGTGACATACTTGGAAGCAGTGGCTGAAGAAGCCTCAGAGAAGTTGTCCTGTTAAAATCCATTGACAATAAAAATGCACCCCCACCACTGTCATCACAGGAATAAACACAGGGCCAGAGAAACTGGGGCATGGAGGAGACAAGGGAATTCTCCAGAGTAGAGTGATCCCCAGAACTCAGTGACACTTACAAAGGAAGAGAAGTGAAAGGAACCAGCGACACAATTTCTAAACCTCCACTGTGTTTCAATTGCAAGCCAAGTCACAATGGTGTGACTGCACTCAGTTAAGTGACTATAAGAAAAAACATTTTTTACTCAATTCAGAATATGCTTCTCTGGCATTTTGGCTTGGCTATGCAATTACAGAACCTGTATGCTTTTGGTGACAATATAAAGTTTGAATTAGAATAGAGGAAGAGAAATTTGCTATTTATGGGTATGTACGTGTGTATATGCATTCATTCATCTGATTGTCTCTAGACATAGTGTTGTTTAGTTGAAATTAAGCAGGTTTTTTGGAAACAGGTGGATCTGAGTTAAATCCTATTTCTCTCACTTTTCTATTGTGTACTGGACAAGTTAACTTAATGAATCTCAATTTTCTTATCTGTGAAATATAAATGATTAACATGTACCATAGGTTAAATGTGTAAAATAATAGTATATAATAAATAGTAATCTTCTCTTTTGGATAGGATAAGCTAATAATGGGCTGTCAATTTTCAAGTATTCTTAAATGTCTTAAATATTTTTGGAAATGCTAGTATCGGAAAGAATTGAAATGTTTCTACAGTTAGATATTTAATCATTTAACTGAAAATTCCTTCAAATCTGACTATTTTGCTCATTGTAAACTTGAAGTTTGTGTTCATTACAGCTAAAAGAAGCTATAAAATTGATTTTAATCATATGATATGAATTTTTACGTAGGAATATTCATAACTATCAACAATATGTAATTTTACTTCACCTTCTGAATCTTGTGAAATATTGAGCATATGCTGGACTAAAAATTAGTATCCAGAGCATAATGGGTACTCTGATTAACTTTCTGGATACTTAATCTAAGATTCCACACACAATAGATAGACTATAAGATCTTTAGCAGAGTTATAGCTTTTGTTTAATAGAAACCCATTTCTTTTTATTCACTGAATTATTTTCTTATCCATTCAATCAAAAAAGAATTATCAAAAGCCAATCAGATTTCAATCTCTCTTGCATTCGGTCACTAAACAATTAGCTCATAAGCTGGGGGCTTCTGTCTCTACATGTTTCTATCACCTAACTGTCTTCCTCCTTTTTAGCCTCTTATGAATTAACCACATCTCCATGAAGTTGAACTTTTGCACCAAATTAGGAAACTGTCCCTGTCACCACTTTATCTAAACAAACAACACTTTGGAATCCTTGAAGTCACTCCTTAATAAAAACAAGTTTTCATAGACAAATTAATCAGTTGTATACTTACTAATATAGCTCACCAACATACTCAATATTTTCTAGGCTTCTATGCTATTTGTATTGATAGCAATAATCCTTTTCAAAAATAAGTCATTGTTAACTTGTTTATTAAAAGATTTAAAAATGCTACCACATGAAATCCATTTAGTTGTATGAGACTAAATGTCTACCCTCAGCTGTATTTAATTATCTGTGAAAGTCATAGTAATTGTGACAAGATCATGACTGTTGACTGGGCCTAGGCACTGCTGTGCTAAGAGGCCCCAAAGGCAGTCAGATGCCTGAAAGAAAGAGATTTAACTGGGAGCACTGGGAGACAGGAGTGAAGGTTACTGGGTGGGAATAATGGAATGAAGTGGGAGAAAGTTGTGGCTGTATGACCCCTTCTCCAGTGCCATTAAACACCCTGGACTTAAGTAAAATCAAAATATTCAGACAGTAAACATATTACAAATTTTAGAAGGTCATAGTATATGAAAAAAAATTCAACTGTAAGTTTTCATGAAGCCTTGCTTCTATCAACTCCCTATTAAGCAGTGGTTGCCACTGCACACACAGGACTGAGGTTTTGAAGTCTTAGTTGGTGCTATGGCTTAAATACTAGTTCGGATGATAAATGTTCCCTAAAGGCCCATGTGTCAAAATCTTGGTCCCCAGGGAGGCACTGTTGGGAGTTGGTAGAAACTTTAGGAGGTGGGCCTAATGGGAGGGCCATAGGCCATTTGGGAAGTGCCCATGGAAGGTAGTTCTCATTAGAGTGTTGTTATAAAAGCCTTTCTTGAGGCTGGCTCTGTAGCATGGAAGGTTAAGCCTCCACCTGCAGCGCCAGCATCGCGTATGGGCTCGGGTTCCTGTCATGGCAGCTCCACTGATCCAGCTCTCTGCTAATGTGCCTGGGAAAACAGAGGAGGATGGTTGAGGTCCTTGGACCCCTGCACCCATGTAGGAGATTCAGAAGAAGCTCCTGGCTCCTTGGTTAGACCTGGCCCAGCCCTGGCCATTACAGCCATTTGGGGAGTGAACCAGCAGATGGAAAATTTCTCTCTGTCTCTGTCTCTGTCTCTCTCTCTTTCTCTCTTTGTATTTTGACTTTCAAATAAACAAATAAAATATTTAAAAATAAATAAACAAATAAATAAAAGCCTCTGTCTCTGCATCCAGGCTCATAGTGTGATCCTTTTCTCTGCATGAGTTCTAACATCGCCATCTGCCACCTTCACAAGAGGCCCAACCAATGCGGTCATCCAATCTTGAACTTGAACCTCCAAAACTGTGGGCTAAACAAACCTTTTTTTCTCTTTATGGAAGTTAGTTGTCTCAAATATTTTGTTGTAGTAACAAAAATCTCTCTGATCAAATAAATCCCTTTTATTCTTTCAAATTATGCTTATTAAAACAGAGACTGAAACCATCTGCTGGCTGTTTAAAATAATAACAGTAATAAGGGGACATCAACTCTCCAAATGGCTAAATGCCTATGACTTCCTTGGTAATAAAGGGAGTTCCAAGTGTTTGTTGTAGTTTGGTCATTTATAACTTAGAACTGCTAGTGCCTTAGCTCCAGTGATATAATGGTGATGAATAATGTGTCCACATTTTCAATTTTTACATGCTTTACAGGTTGAGTGATGGGAGGCCATGGAGGTTATTTAGGCTCCTAGACCAGATCACTCAGCTTTATTATCCAATCATGCCCATGAATACAGAGCAGAACTATACTGATGTAATATAAACCTACCTCAAATAGTTTTCTAATGACATCTCTTGGTAGGATATTTCAGGGCAATGTCTTGTCAATAAGTTTGTATTCATTCATATGCTATGCATACCACACACACACATATATACACAATTAAATAGATATACCATCACTCACACACTGCTCATAGTTAACACAAGTTGGTAAGCAGAATCAAGTTTTATGGAGAACAAACATCTTCAGTCATGATTCTATGAACTATTTCTAGGGAGATCCCATTTTTATGTCTTTTGATGTAGAACCCAAGAGTACAACACTATTTTCTTTTTTAAGAAAAGATTCATTTATTTATCTTAAATGTAGAATTATAGAGAGAGGGAGAAATAGAGGAGAGAGTGAGATATCAAGATTTTTTTTTCCATCTTTTGGTTCACTCCCCAAATGACCACAACAGCTAAGGCTGTACCAGGCCAAGGCCAGGTGCCAAGAACTCCATCTGGGTCTCCCACACTGGTGGCAGGGGCCCAAGCACTTGGGTCATCTTCTGCTGTTATTCCAGTGCACTAGCAGGTAGCTGAATTGGAATTAGAATAGCCAGGACTGGAACTGGCACTCATATGAATGCCAGTGACACAGGCAGCAGCTTAACCCGCTGTGTCACAATGAGGCCCCATTATTTTCTCTTTTGAGTAGATATTACCTATGTTGCTTTCCTGCAGCGTTGGACAGCTTTGTGATCTATACAGACTGATGTTCCTGTCACATCTATCAAGGCTCAAGAGAATTCCCTCTCTATTTATTTGGAAGAATCATATGGTCCCTGGGGATGACTTCTCAGTTGATGCCTGGTTCTAATAAGACAGCTAGATGGGACAGCAGCTCTGAAAATCCTGTCTGGAAGAATATCCTTTGTTAAACTGCTCAATGAAAATCCTTCTTTGGTCAGTTCCCATCTCCAACACCCCAAATCCACTGATTATTTTTCTAATAGCCTTCCTCATTGATATATTAATCTATTTTCATTTGCAAACATTATTACAATAGATTCTCCCGCACTATCACATCACTTTTTATTTATTTATTTTGCTTATACAAAGGGAGCAGCACTGTAGCACAGTGAGTCAAGCTGCCACCGGAAACACTGACATGCCATATGGCCAATGGTTCAAGTCCCAGCTGCATCCTTTCAAATCTAGCTCCCTGATAATGTGCCTGGGAAAGCAACAGAAGGTGGCTCAAGTCCTTGTTAGAGACTTGGATGTTCAAGGCTCCTGACTTCAGTCTGACTCGACTTGGCCTGTTGTAGCCATTTGGGGAGTGAACCAGCAGATGGAAAACTCTCTCTCTCTCTCTCTCTCTCTCTGCAACTCTGTATTCCAAATCAATAAATAAGAATCTTTAAAAGAAATAAAAAAGTATGAGGGGAAAGGCATTTGAAAGTACATCTAGTATTCACTAGTAAATAGTTTTAAGTATTAATTCCAGAGCAAGCACTTGGTTTAATAATTAAGACACTGGTTAATATACTTTCATCCCCTATCAGAGTGCCCAAGTTCGAGTACTGACTCAACTCCTAATTTCAGCTTCTTGCTAATGTGCATCCTGGAAGGCAGCAGGTGATGGTTCAAGTACTTGGGTCCCTGTCACCCCAGTGGTAGATTTGGACTGAGTTCTTATCTATTAGTTTAGGCCTGGCTTATCCCAGTCATTGTGGACATTTGGGGAGTGAACCCTCAGATGAGAGATCTCTTGCTGTCTGTCTGTATCTTTCACTCTCTCCTTCCTTCTCTGTCTCTCAAATAAATAAATTAAATTAAAAGTTTTTAAAATTTAACTTCTCCCATTCTCCAATCCTTAGTAGTCAGGCTGTTCACTCTCATGAGAGTGTTAAAACTATGACACCTGCAGTGTCAAACCCCTGGATATTTCTCAGTCACAGCAATCCCATATTTTTCTTTCTTTGGACCTTGTGTAATGACATTTTTCCTTTCTCCACAGAAATTAGCTGAGCTTTTGAGGCTCTTTCGTCTCCCTGCCTGCTAAGGAACACAATCGTTCATTTCACTATTTCTCCCTGCATTCCTCAGCCTTAGGGAATTTCTGTAGGACTGGGAGACATACACATGTTTCCTTCTTGAACTAACATTCTCTTCTTTGCCCTCTGCCAAGGCCCACCCACAGTTGTTTTCCCTTCTCAGGGGAAGAGAAGAGGCATAGAAGTATATTCTTCCAGCATTGATGATTCTTTAATTCATGCCACAAATTTATGTATTTACTATGGTACAGGAGGTACACTATGGTAAATATAAAATTGAATAAAAAGAGGCAATGATCTTAAGAAGCATGAAACGTAGAAAGGAGTAGGGTTTCACTTGAAAAGTATGGTACATGAAACATACATGAAAAGGGAGTGAGATTAAAGCAATTTAACACCTATCAAGGTATAAGCACTGACCAATCAGAATGCATGTCATGAGCAGACAATAGCAGAACTGTAGCAGTGTGTAGCCTCTGAATACCAGCCCAGCGTGTTCAAGGAAGGAAACTAGATAGAAGGCTGCAGCCAGACTGTGGAATGCTTCAAATGCCAAGTGACGTGCCTTGACTTTATTCTTTAGGCCCTACAGTACCACAGAACAATTCTGAGCATGGTTATGATACAACAGAGCTACGTGTGGGGCTTGTTTCTCAGCCTTTAGCCTAATGGCAACTCAAAGCACTGAGTAAAAAGATTGTTCTTTCCTGCTCTTATTATTTTATTTCCCAACAACCTATGATCTAAGCACTGGCTTGTAATTTTTTTCACTTACTACAGTTTGCTCAAAGTCCACAAAGATGAAATCTCATTAGTTGTGTTTGGACATTTGGAAAATTGCAGAGTTGTCATTCCCCAAGAAGCAGATAGCCAGCTGAGCTTTTGACTTGTGTGTGCCAAAGAACAACTGAAATAAAAAGCTCACAAGGGGATGCACAATATGACTGGAATTTCCCTCTGCCAGCTGGCCATTCTGACACTTGTGCTTCTTTTCATAATATTTCCTACTTTTGGGGCTGCTAAGTAAGCCAAAGCAGCAAAGGTTACACTGGGTGAAGGGGTTTGCACTGGGCAAATCCTAGGGGAGTAAGACAAATGGAAGAATGTAGAAAGATGTCTCAAAGAGACTCATCTTTTGAATTAATCTCCATAAGCATGTCCCCCTTAGCACTATTACTTTTATCTTGAATTTATCCTTTTGGGAAAGGGTCCATTAATTTTCCCCATATGAACTGAGCACTGCTTCATCCACTAAGGATTAGTTGGCTAAACTGATTGGCTTGGATTATAAAACAGGGTTGAAAAATCTCTTGGCTGACTATTCTGAGAGGCTGGCATGGTGGGAACTGTGTGGGCACTGGTGGTAGACAGTCTGCAGGTGACTCCTGGCTCAACAACACTCTTGCTGTGAGATCTCAGAGAGTTTTTAATCATCATTTTTTATCATCTGTAAGATGAAGGTAGCATTATTAACTACTTTATTTGGGTACTAAGGTTTATATGAGTTGCCATGTATATAGGAAAAAAAAAGTCACATAGAAAGCTCACAAAAATGAGAGTTGTATTTATTATTGTTGTCGCTGTTTGTATGTTCTTGAGTTTTTCTATATCTCTTTCTATCTTTCAACAGGAATGAGTAGATAAGCTCAACTCTCCATGAGCCACAAACTACTGAAGATCTATGAATCTTTCCCATGCATAGATTACTGGAAATACTAAACTAAAACTTTTGGAAATATAATAGGATGTCAGATTTGGGGGTATTTTTTCTTCTATGGTGACATGTTCCCTATTTTTAATTTTCTGGACAAGCTAAATTTCTCTAAATGAGAATAACTAATAGTTCTCCAACTACAAAACAATACCCATTAGCTTAATGAACGAAAATATTTAATCAGTGATACTGATTAGTCTTCAAACAAGAAATGTGCAGGTGTCACACTTGGCAAGAAGGGTAACTCCCTCCCCCTGGCTTCTCCTCAAAGCGTACGTGCAAAGATGTGCTGTACAGAGGGAACAATTTTCACAGAGGGAGCAGCTCTGGTCAGGGCTGCACTTCACCAACAGTTACAAATACCAATTACAAAAGGGAAGGATGCTCAGATGCTAAGTCAGAGGGAGACCATAGAAGCAGGATCATGTGATTTGGATTGCACTGTTGATATTTGGAAAGACTTTCTGTTTGATTACACCAAGATGCCCTTGCTTTTTGCTCATGATGGTCATCTTTAAGATGGGAATGATTTAAATTTTCCTTATATGTATTCCTTTCATATATTGAAATATATAATGTAGATTAAAAAGAAAATAAAACAGAAGTGTTTGGTGTTCTACAAAGCAATCTAGGATTGATATGGGAGAACCTATCAAGCACAACGACAGATGGCACTCTTTGTTAGTTTCAGTGAGATCTGCAGGACCAGCTAATTGTGTTATTTACAAGGAAGTAGGTCAACAGGAAGCACCAAGCTGCAAGCAGAACAAAAACCCACATGCTGGTATGTGTATGATGATCAATTCTTTAAATTGTTCAGTCTTAATTGAGTAATATAGGTGTGAAATTCCAAAGTGTCCCCCAGAATTAAAGACAAGGCAAAAGCAAGACTCTCTATGGCTTACAAGGAACCATCAGAGATAAAGAGTTCTGTTTTAAAGGGGAATCTGCCCAGCTGCCCCTGTGAAGCTTTTGCCATCCTTCTCAGAGTTTTTTAAAGTTAAGGAAAAAGATGAAAATACAATGAAATAAGACTAAGATTCTCAGTCAAACCTGTGCCAGAATTTAAGACAAATGTCAACTGGGCAGACAGAGGAAGAACCCTGAAAGTAAGGTATGTGGGTTTTTCAGTTTTTCATGCACTTTCTGCAACTTTTCAGATGGACAGAAGTCATGATTTGAAGTTAAGAAAGAGGATACCATAAAAATAATAAAACTGAAGATATGTTCACAACTGGTCTAAGAGCTGACATAGTAGGCTGATGGTATCCCAGTGAAAAAATAAAAGTGCTAAGATGTATTGACACAAAAGAGTTGTATGGAAAAATTGAATTATTGAAGTGTGAATAGAAACAAAAAAACCTAAATGCACAATAAACCAAAAACAGTAAAGGGAAAAGGAACATAATTCTCAGCTTCTATATTAAACACATATCTCTTAAAAGTTGCTTTAATTAAGATGATGTTTGTCATCTTTATAGGATATTAAAAAATAGTTTCTCTATAAAATAGGAGCATAAAGTTTTAAAGAGAACAAGAAAAAAGGAAAAAGAGATAAGACTGACAGAGACATATAAGGCAACTAAAAATGTAACTATAATTTAGAAATTCCACTCATTGACGTGAACTCCTAGACAAACTCTTGCATAAGTGCGCCAGGAGCTATAGAAATTATTAATGGCAAACATCTGATAATAACACTAAATGGCATCAATAAAATAATGGGCAAATGTATTTTTGACTAATTAAAATACTCAATAGATGGGTTAAATCCACAACAAAAGCAATTAAGTTCCATAATTCTCAATTTGCAAAATGAAATCAGGTATTAAGGACTCACTTGGTCTTCCTAGAAAGCAGAGGAAAAGATTGAAAAAGGAAAGTCCTTAGAAAGCATATAGTAGTCACAGAAGACAGAACCAAAGCTCAATTGAAGTTAAACGTAATCACAGTAAAAAGAAGTACAAACAATTGGAGTAGATTTTTCAGACAGAAGAAAAAAATAAAACCTACACATATAACACAATTTAAGATTTAAAATGCTCACCATACTCAAAGCAAAAATCCACAAGGAAAAAAATGGATAAAATCACACTGAATCATGTTGTAGAAAAAATTATTTTAATTCAATGATGAAGAAAGTTTAATTTAAGCATCCAGGAGGAAAATGAGCTAATGATTTCTAGTAGGGCTGTTTATAAGACTTTATCATCCACAAACAAAATTATAGAAAACAATGCAGCAACATTTGTTTCAGGGAAGTGTGAGAGTAAAAGTTTTCAGAATTGTGTTCCCAATGAATTTGACTTTCAGATGTTAAGGAATCACAAAGATATTCTTGGATTTGCAGGAGTCCAGATAATAAACTACATGCATAGTTCTTAAAAAGGTTAAAGTTGAACTCCTATTGGCCAAAGGATGAATCCTAATGAGAACCTCAAGCAGAGGAAATCATCAGTTAAACAGAAAGAAGAGTCTCAACAAATATTGTTAGATGGCTACAAAACAGAAGGCAAACATATAAAGTAAAATGCTGATTTAATGACAATTATCTGGTCCTAAAATTGTAGCTTATATTAAGGCAAACACGAAAGTGAGAGAAATAGAAAGCAAAGAAGGAAGCTGACTAAATTCCTCATTTTGTACAAAAGGAGCCCAAATATCTTTTTCTTTATAATCCTGAGGGTCAGAAAATACAACTTGAAAAAAACCAAAGGTAAACTTTAATACAATTAGAATCCAAATAATCATCTTCTAAAATGACTAGAGTGTAAAAGTGTATAAGCTATTCACAATATTAGTAAGAAAACATGAAAAATATCATAAAACAAGACAGATAAAAGAAATAGAAGTAAATATATTAGTAATATAATGATAATTGTGAATAATTTAAAATTCTCTAATAGAAAGGAAAAATAATTCATATACAATTTGAAAGCATTCAACTACCTGATCTTTATAAGAGAGACTATAAAACAAAATAATACAAATCAATTAAAAATAACAAAATGGGCAAATAAACATTTGCAGAAGGAAACAGACATACTAATTTCAGAAAAGGCAAAAAAAGAGGGTGAGCATTTAGGCTAAGAATGCCTGTTAAAATGCTGGTTAATGTGCCTATTATTTCACATATAACATCATATTTTATAACAATATATGAGAGTCATGATGAACAAGTCAAGAATTTATCTTATTACTAGCATAATTTACAATTCTTCTAAAAGGGATGGCTAGAACCAACTAATAAACAAACAAAAACCAGAAGCATAGATATATTTGTTAATTTGAAAAAACTATGAGAAGTTATATTATTTTCAGATAATATGATTTTTTAAATAAGTTATCTAAGAGCATCAATTTAAAAATGTGACTGAATCTAAAGTGATCAAAAGCAAAATGAATACACCAAAATCAATAATTTTAATAATTATATGCAAATGAAATATACTGAAAATATCTCCTTCATAATAATAATTAAAATATTACACTATAAATTTCCAAAATAATCTTTATTAGAATTGGGGAGGGGTGGTGCTTTGGTGTAACATGTTGCAGTGCCAGCATCCCATATGGGCACCAGTTTGGGTCCTGGCTGCTCCACTTCTGATCCAGCTCCCTGCTAATGTGCCTGGAAAAGCAGTGGAAGATGGTTCAAGCCCTTGGGTTCCTGCACCCACTTGGGAAACCCAGAAGAAGATCCAAGCTCCTGGCCTGCGCCACGGCTCAATAGGCTAATCCTCCGCCTTTGGCGCCGGCACACTGGGTTCTAGTCGGGGCGCCGGATTCTGTCCCTGTTGCCCCTCTTCCAGGCCAGCTCTCTGCTGTGGCCTGGGAGTGCAGTGGAGGATGGCCCAAGTGCTTCGGATCAGCGCAGTGTGCCGGTCGCGGTGGCCATTGGAGGGTGAACCAACGGCAAAGGAAGACCTTTCTCTGTCTCTCTCTCTCACTGTCCACTCTGCCTGTCAAAAAAAAAAAAAAAAAAAAAAAAGTTAAGATCCAAGCTCCTGGCTTCAGATCAGCCCAGCTCTTGCTGTTGCGGCCTTTTGGGGAGTGAACCCACAGATGAAGACCTCTCCCTCTCTCTGTCTCTGTCTCTGCCTCTGCCTATCTGTAACTCTGCTTTCCAAATAAATAAAAAAAATTTTAAAAATCTAAAAAGAGAATTGTGTGGGATTGATGACAATAAAAACTACAGGAGGTTGTGGAAAGAATAAAACATTTTAAAATTTGAAAAAATAATTGTGTGGAATTGATAACAATAAAAACTATAGGAGGTTGTGGAAAGAATAAAAAAAATTTTAATGAAAGCAATTTACATTTAGAAGCTTGTGTTGGTGTACTGGGAAAAGCTACCATTTGTGATGCCTGCACGCCATAGGGGTGCCAGTTCGAGTCCCAGCTGCTCTACTTCTGATCCTGCTCCCTGATAATGTCCTAGAAAGAGTACTGGAAGATGGCCTAAGTGTTTGGGCCACTGTCACCTACATGGGGACCAGGATGAAGCTCCTGGCTCCTGGCCCAGTCTATAGAGAATAAAATTTGAAATTTCTCTACAATAAGAAGAAACACAAAAAACTGAAATGGTATCTCTATCATTATGAAAAATTGATTTTAAAAGATTTATTTATTTATTTGAAAGGCAGAGTTACAGAGAAGCAGAGGCAGAGAGAGAAAAAGAGAGAAAGGTCTTCCATCCTCTGGTTCACTCCCTAGATGGCCACAACAGCCACAGCTAGGCTGATCTGAAGCCAGGAGCCAGGAGCTTCTTCATCTCCCATGAAGGTACAGGGTCCCAAGGACTTGAGACATCTTCTTACTGCTTTCCCAAGCCATAGCAGAGAGCTGGATCGGAAGTGGAGCAGCCGGGACTAGAACCAGTGCCCATATGGGATGCTGGCACTGCAGGTGGTGGCTTTACCCACTATGCCACAGTGCTGGCCCCGAAAATGATTTTTAAAAGAATACAACTGGGGCCTATATTTGTCAGCAGTTTATGTCAAAAGTTTAACGTAATTAACATATAAAGAGCTCTTGTACATTTTTAATCTTAAATATAAAAATTGGCAAAGAACATGAACAGCTACTTCATGGAAGAAAGGAAAAAAAATGTAAGGAAAGGAAGGAGGGAGGGAAGATGGGAAGAAAGGGAAAAGAGGAAAAAAAGGAAACCAAACATAAAGGGAGAGGTTAAATTACTCCATTTTAAACAATTTTACATTCAAGATTCTATTTTTCACTTGCCAAATTAAATAAATTTACTTCTAAAGCCTGATGTTGTAGAATATGAGATTAAAAAGTGGAACAACTTTTCTAGAAAGCAAGCATGGCTTTCTATATCAATAATTTATGTCCTGTAATAACTGGATTTTTTGCCAGTTATCTTAATGAAATGAGGAGGGCATATTTGCGGGCAGGAACACATACTGCCACATTACATCTCCACTTACTTGAATTCAGTGTAAATCACTTGAGATATAAGAAAACACCAGCAACAGTTGTGTGGTGCCTCACAAGTCATTTGTTACTAATAGTAAAAGAGCCGATCTTTGAACATTATTTGACAAATTAAAGAGGAGTCAAAGTTATCTCTGCAGTGTCAGCCTTACTCATGCCGCTGTGTCCTTTCTCAGGGAGAAGGGACCCAGCAATGGCAGATGCCCAGGGGAGAGATTTGCATAAGCCGGAGCTTGTCTACATCAGAGCATTCATTTGTGTTGGGGAAGAGAAAGAAAACAGAACCTCTTGCAGTACTGAGTTTGGTGCAGTCATCAAAACACATGAGTCAACTACCATATACCTTGATTTGGAAGAAATTTGATGGGATGGGTTGATGTTCTCCATAATACAAAGGAGCCAAAAGGAGAGTTGAACACACTCATGATCCCTGTTTTAAGAGAGATCTGGAAGGAAGTTGATCTTTGTAAAAAGTAGTGGTCTCTGAGGACATCTTTTTCTTTTATATTTTCCTGAATTTTCCAAATTTTAAGTAGTGAGTAGATATTATTTTTATGACTAGAAAGAAAGCATCACTAACTAAAAAAATACTATAAAATTATAAAGAAGTACAGAATGTTTTCAAGTAATCCTGTAATCCTCTTTCCCTCCTGATTCTTAACACGAATTAAAACACATAACAAATATTTACAGATGGAGATTTCTAATTCACCTTACAAAATCAATCCTATGATGGACTAAAAAGACAGCCACTGACAGCTGAAAGTAACTTTGTTCTTATCCTGCCTTCAACTAACCTGTCACAGACAGTTCTGTCACTCTTTAGGCATTACACATTTAATTAAAAACTAAAACAAAATATAACCATAAAACATCATTTCATCTTTTGATAAAAACTTACCTTGTTCTTTGAGAAAAAATTAGTAGAAGACAAATGGTTCTCTTGTAGTTATCAGTCTTCAGTCTTATTTGGAGGCAGCTGTGTTAATACTCACCCTAGGGAGAAAGAGAATAGAAGGCAAGACCTTCATTGAAATTCATGCATTGACCAACAGAAAGTACATTTTAAAATATCCTGTAAAAATTCTTCAGGGTTGTGGGGTTAACACAATACAAAATACTGGCGCTTTCCAGTTGTTGTTTTCTTAACCCAAGTATCTTTTTGTTTTGTTTTGTTTCGAGATGTATTTATTTGAGAGCAGAGTTATAAACACAGAGAGGGAGTGACAGAAAAAAAGAAGAGATCTTCCATCTGCTGGTTCACTTCCCAAATGGCAGCAATGGCTAGAGCTGGGCTGATCTGAAGTCAGGAGCCAGGAACTTCTTCCGGGTCCCCGACGTGGGTGCAGGGGTCCAAACGCTCGGGCCATCTTCCACTGCCTACCCAGGCCCATTAGCCTGGGAGTTGGATCGCAAGAGGAGCAGCCAGGAAGCATATTGGAGCCCATATGGGATGCTGGTGCCACAGGTACAGGCTTAACCTTCTTTGCCACAGTGCTAGCCTCCCCGAAATCTTTCTAAGAGACACGATCCACGCTGGGATGGCTGGGAGTAAGACTTCTGCCCTGTGTTCATGCAGCTGGTTCCAGAACTGCCTTTCTAAGAACCCAAGCTTCTGAAGGGCATATAAAGTGCTGTAACAAGTACATTTTGTGATTTCATTTATTTCTTGGGAGAATAGCAGTCATTATTAATGTACGCTCTTGACAGATCAGTGGATTTGCATTCCCAACAGTTTCAAATTACTAGCTAAAATATTCTTTTGGGGAATGTTTTTTTTTTTTTTTTTAAATCCATTCTCAGCTAACTTGCTGAAGACATTTGTTTTCTAAGAATCTTTCTGTGTCAATTCTGTTTTATTTTTGAACATTGTGAATAGCTACCTTAGCTTTCTTACTTTTAATATTATGCTATATCACAAAAATATGTTAGAAATATCTCTGAGGGAAGGGAAATAAAATGTCCATTTTCTTTACTTAAAAGAAAACATAAATAAAGGTGGTTTTCTTTTTTGTTAAATTTTATGGTGTCATTTTGTTTCTGTGTAAGCAATCAGGGATCTACAGCAGGGTTTCTCCGCCCGTGTATTGACAACTTGGGCTGAATAATTCTTTGCAGCAGAGAGCTCCCCTGTGCACAGTAGGATGCATCGAAGCATCCCTGACCTCTACCCACTAGAGGACAGCAGCACACCCCTTCTGCAGAGTGTGACAGCCATAAATGTCTCCAGACATTGCTAAATGTCCTCTGGGAGGAAGGGACGAATCTTCCTTCTTGAGAACTCTGCTCTAAAGTAGATCACTTATAGAATGCCACATGGGTAGTACATCTCTTCTTTATCTATTACGAATATTTTGTGTCAAAATTCCTATCTTTCAAAATTAATGGCTACTAGCTATTATATTTTACTACTCTTTAAATATTCTACCTAGAGTAAGCTAATAAGCAACTAAAGTTTTCTGTATCCTTTAAAGAAAAATACAAAAAGTCATATGTTTTAGTCTTTCATGGTAGAGTTGGAAAACTAAATTTCACAATAATTATTATATATTGTAGAAAGCACTGGAGGAGAGGAGCTGCTAGGCTCCAAACACAAGGTAAATATAAGGAGATGGAAAGGCTGGTTATCTGGCTCTATCAGTTTATGCTATGTACATGGGCTGAGAAATTGCACTGTATCCCCCAAAAGTGAGAATATCATGTGTCAATCAATTTAAACACTATAATATTTATTTTTACAAAATCACTGAATGGGTTTTTAGTAGTGTGAAAATAAAGCAAAGATTTTCTTTTGGGAAAAAAAGAAAAAAAAACAGCTGACCAAAAAATGAGATTAGATGCTAGAGGTAACAAACTGAAATATCATTTCACTCCTCTTTACATTATTTCTTTGTTTTCTGTTGGTCATGAAGATCTAAATTATTTTAACAGATTGAATATTCAAACTGCTGGCTCAAAAGTCTAACAAAGAGATTTTTAATGTGAAGTACATAATTGAATATAATGGAAATATTTTTATATGTAAACTTTAACACAACTAATGGGTGGCAATGGAGAACAGAGTTTCTTAGTCATGTATCATTTTTAAAAAAGGTTTTAGTGTAGCACATTCACTGGAAACATTTCAGAAAATACAGAAAAGTATGTAAATTAACATAATCCTACTACTCACAGGTAATCACAGGTAACATCTAGGTGTTAATCTTTCTAGATTGTATTACATTCATATAAGTATATCCTATGCTATATCCTTAACAGGTCATAATTTATACCTCACACAAATTAAATATAATATTTTCTAGATGATACATCATGGGCAACATTAGCAATGATAAATTAATCTTGCCTTCCCATACGACTATGTCTCACAGCAGTGAGTCTCATGATGTTGGGTTGTATGTATATTGTTCTACTTTTTTAGCAATAATCTCCAAATGCTGCAATTTTCTTTTTCATTTCTCTCAGACTTTAGTAATAATAAGAAAGAAGGCTCCTTACTTGCTATCAGAGCTTGTTTGGGGGAGAGTTTGTTTCTGTTTGTTTGCTTTCATTCTGTTCTATATGTTCTATATGTTATCTATGTTCAAATGTCAATTTTTTGAGAAATTTAGGGGATGGAAGAGAGGGGCTTATATTTTAATAGCCACCTTGTAGTTTCTTTTACTCCACATGAATCCATCAGAAACAAATAACAACACACCTCAGATAAGGCCATAAGTATGATTAGAAGATGGCCCTGAAGACTTGCTCTTGTACCTTAGAATCTTCTATGTTTCTTCCATCCCAGCATTAAGGAAACTCCCATGAATGTGTCCATCCTTTGTGGTTCCCAATCTCACACCATCTTCTAGGTTCTCTGTCCCTTCTCTTCTCTTAGAAGCAAAGAAAGCTCCTCCTTGTTTTCTACACAGAGCTCTTTATCCACATTTTTTTTCTTTTTTCTTTTTATTTATTTACTTATTTGACAGGTAGAGTTCTAGACAGAGAGAGAGAGAGAGAGAGGGAGAGAGAGAGAGAGAGAGAGAGAGAGAGAAAGGTCTCCCTTCCATTGGTTCACTCCCCAAATGGCCGCTAACGGCCGGCGCTGCACTGATCCAAAGCCAGGAGCCAGGTGCTTCCTCCTGGTCTCCCATGCAGGTGCAGGGCCCAAGCACTTGGGCCATCCTCCACTGCCTTCCCGGGCCACACCAGAGAGCTGGACTGGAAGAGGAGCAACCGGGACTAGAACCTGGAGCCCATGTGGGATGCCAGTGCTGCAGGTGGAGGATTAACCAAGTGAGCCATGGCACCGGCCCCTTTATCCACATTTTGATTGCCTGCAGCTCTTTACTGGCAATGGAGACCCCGGAGGAAATGCGAGAACCAAGTTTTTTGACTATTGCAGGATTTTTCAGTCAGAAAGACCCTGGTAATCAACTAGGGTCACTCATTAGTAAAAATGAAAATTTAGGAAACCTAATTCTAATTTTATATATTTCAACCGCATTTCAAAGGATGGATCAAAGCCATGAGTACTTGGGAGGAATTAAGAGACAGGGGGATCTGAGGCCAAGGACTCTAGCTGGGTAAATTCTCGCTTGATCACTGCATCTCTTTTCAATTACCCATAAAATGGGAGCAGAACCTAGGCCAGCAAAAGCACTGGTAACCAACATAATGGTTTGCAAAGCATGTGCACACATATTAGATGCTTCCATCCTCATAACAATACAACAACGTATAGATACAACATCTGTAATTATTATCATTCTCATTTCAAGGCCCAGAGGAATTAGTGGCCTGGTTGAGTCCTATTGAAAGCACAGAACTCAAACATGTGTAGAAATCCAAATACTATACCAAAGCTGTCCCCTCATCATTCCAAGAAAGCTAAGGAAATTTAGCTTGGACATTACATATGTGCACCTGCTTCCAAAATTCAAAAAGCATAAATTAGTTTAAAAAAGGCAGTTACTGCTGTATTTATTGTCAGACAACTTTGGAAAAATGACATCTCCTTGAGAATCCTTTCATTAGAGTTCAGGTAGTTTCTATAAATATCACCTACAAATAACACAACACATTATAAAATAAAACCATATATATTAGAATTCAACATTACACTCTGACAGTAATTTTTCAATTCTGTCATGCTTTTTTAATTATTCCAGACTTATTTTTGTATCCATCTTCCTTATTATCCACTTGCAAGTATCCAAACATTTATTCAGACTGTTCCTTTACCACTCCCCCTCCACACACACATACACATACCTTTCCTTTACCCCCCCCCCATAACTTTCCTTCTTCCATGGTTCTTGGTTATTTTTTTCCTTGCTTATGAATACTAACCATGCAGCCTTCTAGTTCATCAGATTGATTTCCCTCATATCCAAGACGCATTGATCTAACAGACCCCCTCTGGAGCATTCACAGTGGGCCCGATATTCTCCATCACTTGCACAGAAAATTAACAATTAGTTGCATCTGAAAATCTGGAGCCCCAAAGGCTGAAAAATATCAATTTCTCAACATGTCAATGTTCCAGATTTCTAATTCTTTTTGTAACTTTCCACAGAATCTTCACCAAATTTTCATTCATTTCTCAAGCGAGGAAGCTGACAATTGAATACATTTTCTATTGAGCTTTCCTGTGTGCTGAGTCAAACAATTTCAAATGATACAATTACTTCAAAAACAAACAGACATTTAACAAGTACTTTTCCTGTACCCAATCTGCCCCAGAATCTGTGGATCCAAAGACACAGTTGTTCTCAATCACAAAAAAAGATAATCTACAATGTTATGAATTGTTTGTGAAGTACACGAAATGATTTGACTACATAGCCATTATATTTGCTTTCTTAAAACCATTATCATACTAGTATATTCCACAGTAATGTTCACATTTCTACAAACTGGGTCCTAAACCTGTTTTTGTTCTATACTAAATACTTTACAATTATTGTTTCCTAACATATACTGATTCCCACCCCCCATTTATTTTTAAATAAATTATGTTAAGAATTCTTCCTGTAATATTGTTAATTTTCATTAAAAATATTCATATTCATACCTGGTTTAAAAAAAATCAACACTACAACCCTTCTCACACCCAATTGAAACAATCTTCCTCCTGAAAAAAAAAAATTTCCAACCATTTCTGCTTTTAGAAAACTACAAGATGAACTTAGTGGTTTTTAAGTGAAATTTGGATACTTAAGTCATTAATTTATTTGTACATTTGTTATTAGTGTACTAGTTATTCATCTGCTTGACCTTCAGCTGTGTTAAACTAAGTCTACTTCTCTTATTTTAGTCCTGCTCTCAAAAATCTCTAATTTTGATACTTACACTGTTATTTTCAGTTTTGCTGCTTGTAACTTAAAAATTTCTATGTATATTTCTGTTTCTTGCCTAACGGGTTTTAGCCAGCCATCTTCCCTTCCCTCTACTTTTTTTTTTTTTTTTTTTTTTTTTTTTTTTTTTTTTTTTTTGACAGGCAGAGTGGACAGTGAGAGAGAGACAGAGAGAAAGGTCTTCCTTTGCCGTTGGTTCACCCTCCAATGGCCGCCACAGCTGGCGTGCTGCATCTGGCACACCCCACTGGTCCGAAGCCAGGAGCCAGGTGCTTCTCCTGGTCTCCCATGGGGTGCAGGGCCCAAGCACTTGGGCCATCCTCCACTGCACTCCCGGGCCACAGCAGAGAGCTAGCCTGGAAGAGGGGCAACCGGGACAGAATCCGGCGCCCTGACCGGGACTAGAACCGGGTGTGCCGGCGCCGCAAGGCGGAGGATTAGCCTAGTGAGCCGCAGCGCCGGCAGCCTCTACTTTCGCTCTTTGATTTCCCACATCTGTTACCTAGCTGCCCCTATACCATTACTTCTTCAAAGTTGTAGAGTTTAAATTATGGAAATGAATAAATTTGCTTTGATATTTAAGTTGCAATTTTTTTTAATCACTCATGAGTAAAACCCTAACTCTAAGAGCCTTCCACATGCCAGCCTGCTGGCCTGGAAATGGAATGCTACCTTCTACTTTGTGTAAGTGCTTCTATTTTAAAAGGACGTATGACAAGGTTGTAAAATATCTCATAAAACAAACAATGCTAAGATAAAGTTCTGCAACAACACTAAAACAATATCTTACCCAGAAGAAGGCTTTTAAAAGTAACTTTAACTTTAAAAAAATAAACGTCCCCAGTCTGGCACTTCTATTTTTCTCTACCTTTTGATGCAAGGTTTTGAGATGTTAAACCTGGTCTATCACATTCCTATTCCACTGTAAACGAAAACCACAGCAATAACCATCTGTCCTCACTACTTATTCTAGCTATGTTCAGGTCAAAATACTCAGGGTTTATGAGGGGCTCAAAATACATTATCACTTATTGATACTTCATCTCATTTCAGAAAGTTTTTTAGATAGCTTAAATAAAGTGCATACATACAAATATACTCTAATAAGGCATGGATGAAGAGTAATAAGTTTATGCTTATAAAATATTATAGTGAAGGAGGCCATAATACCTTGCCAAATTGAGCTGTAAATTTAGTTCTGAGCCTCCTGAGAGTTGAAAGAAAAAGGGAAAGTTATGAAGATTTCATTTCAGGGGAAATAAAATCTCTCCTAATACTTTAAAAGAAATTTTCCTCAGAGATTGTGGCACAAGATGAAATGGGGGAGGGAGTCTGGTACACTCATCACCAGTGTTTGCTGGGGTTTTCTCTCTGCTTCTTCATATACTTCTACAATAAAAAAATTCTTGCCATAAACACATCACACAATGAGGAAACTGTATGGTCAGATCCAAGAAAACAGAAAAATAAAAGTTATGTAAAAGGAGAATTAAAGAGATCTGATGTTATGGTTCATAAAATCATTTTCCCCTCATACATGTCAGAAATGGAATAAAACATAGAGCTAATTATTTTTCTATTCTCTCTACACAGATATAATTTCTTATTCCTAATAACATAATTTTTGGATGACCGAATCAGAGTCTGAATTGGAGGAAAAAGTCACATAGAAGTCAGTTTGTCCAAGACACAGAAATTCAGAGGCATTTCAACTACCAGAATTCAGAAGATAGGAATCCAATTATTTGGATTAATGAAGCAATCTTAAATGATAGCATCTTAAATGTATAATTACAAGAAAAATGATATTGTGCATAGTCATATTACCACAGATCTATCTGTGGAGAAACTTATAAAAGACCTTATATCTTTGTATGAAAAACATTATATTCACAAAAATGCTAAAACTAACCCCAAAGTTATAGTTTCTGTAGCAAACATTTAGATATGTACTAAATCTGGTAGCTCTATGACAGTTACAGCAGTCCAGTTCCATATTGGAACTTGAGAAGAAATCACTGATGAAAAACTGAGAGTATCGCTCAGTGAATAAAACATTATCACAGTGGGAATCACAAATATCACCCAGACAATAGATGAAATATTCATTCATTGTCATAAACGGATGTGAATTTGTTAATTATCAGGAAATTACCAAACACTGTCTTGACTTGAATATAGTTAAGTCATATATATTGGAGTTATATTGATCAATTCTTCCACAATTTTTATTTAGAAAATGAAAAATGTGCAGCTAATCAGTTGAAAATAACAACTGCTGGTTCAATTAAATTCAGCAAATTTCACAGTCTAGTATTACCATATGTACATTTGTTTGAAGTAATAATTAACTTGTGTACTAGACTGCATCTTTGAGAAGAAAATAAGCAAATTACATTATGGAAATATATCTAAAATAAACATTTACTTTCCTCTTTGAAAATTGGGCACCAAAGCCTTAAGTAAATTCCCAATAAATGCTGTTAAGTTTTAAACTCAGTACTTCATCAGATGGGTATAGCTTTAATTCAGCCATTAATGACTTTCTTGTAAAACTATGCAATACTATACATATGCACTATACACATGCTGCACCCTAATCTATTTACACGTACACATTAAAATTTGCATAAAATGATAAACATAATGGACAGAAGGATGTTAAATTGGACATTATTATCTAGTTTGTGAGGAATGTACAAAGGTACTTCAAAAAGTTTGTGGAAAAAATGGAATTAAAAGGTAAATTTATTTTGATGCAAAAATTTTTAACTCTATGCAGTTTTTTCATGATACATACTTTTCCTGAACTCTTTGAAGACCCCATGTATGCATGCATTTCAAAAACGTCTGCCTTTTAATTTCATTTTCCATGAACTTGTGGAAGTCTGTATTAAGAGTAATCAGTGGTGAACATCCTTTCTCAAGCTTTTCTGATTCAGAATTCTTTCCTAAGTATTCTTACCTGCTCTCTTCACTCTCTCCATTTAAAATAGAGGGGAAAAAAAGAATGGAAAAAAAAATCTGGATGTATTGCTTTCCTCTAGAACTAGGAGGCAGGAGTTTCACATGGTATCTAAAATATTTAGTCTAAAATATTTCAGACTAAAAAATGTGCAATCAGAGGAAACACTAATAGGCTGCTAGGATCCTGATCCTTGCCTGTACAGAGGCAGAGAATAATAACAACACACTAAAGATTGCTTTGGCCTTGGCACAGTAGCTCACGGAAAACAAAGTGCTTGCAACACTTTCTTAGTTGGCTATCACAGCACTCCAACCAGGCAAGCAAACTGTCCTTTCAGTAGAGTTAGCCATTAAGAGATTTGCTCTCAAGGTCGATCCAGAACATACATCTTTTGGCAAAACTTAGTCTTGGGGGCAATGCTATTCTTGGAAACTAATGTGATAGGCATGATGAGCTTTAATCATGAAAGTAAGCTAACACTAGAGCCATATTTTCTTGTTTGATACCCCCTCTTTTTTAGTTCAATATATAGGTTATATAGGTCATTCAGTTAAAAATAAATTTGGTCAAAATAATTCATGCAGACGGAACATGTTGCATGTGTATGAAATTTTAATGCATCATTTATCAAAAGAAATACATTGAGCGTGACTATTTGAAGTATCAGTTTAACATTATCTTAAAATTTGTAAATATACCAAATAATGTTTTCATTATGATGCACTTTCCGTACTCAATGAGGTAAACAAACTTCTTATGAACCAATGAAGAATCGTATTCAAATCAAACAAGTAACTATAGAGTGTTCATCTTATTTGCAAGGTACTATGATCAACAGCTAGTGAGTTATAGCCAGTGCTTTCTTCAAGTTCTTTGTCCACTTATAGACAGATATATCCTACAAACATGGCATCTGTATTTATATTCTTCTACTCAGGGACTTCATCAAACTCCCATAGTTTGTACGACTTCGTTACAGAGAGAAAGTTCATAATGAAGATGATTTACATCCAAAACTCTTTTATTTTCCATCTTCAATCCAATTTTCTTTCAGAATGAAAGACCACTGTAGCGCCCGTGTCACAGCCTGCGTGTCGGCGCAGGATGGAACACTACCCTGTTTTAGATACCTGGTGTTCTGGCAAGTTTATTAGGCACACAAATGCCAAGCGCCGCGGAGACGCAACCTGAGCACTGCCTGGCTGGGCACTTGAAAGCCGTGTGCTACAAAAAAAGGCCTTAACGGGAACAGGTCCCAGCGCTACGACGCATTCGTGCAGCTTCCCCTCAAATACACACTCGAAACCAAGAAAAGCGTTGTTAACGGTGGAGATTCAGATGACCCACAAAAGTAGTGTGTCCAGCGTTCCCATTTTCCTCAGCGCCTAGTAGTAGCCGCAATATAAGCGCCGGACCTCCCTCGCCACACTCCGGCTTTGCGACACAGTTCCGGTCAGACGTAAGAGTTGCTCTGGGCGCCAGGGTCGGGGTCCCAGGACTGGGCGCCGAGCGGTCCGTCCTCCGCGGATCAGGGCGGGTGTGTTGCCGGAGTGGCCTCCTATTGGCTACACTCTCGGGGACCGGCCGGGTTTTCCGACACTTGATTGGACAGTACTGCCCCCGGTAGGCCGAGATCATTGGAGGGCGCTGGAGCCAGGGGGCGGAGCGGGTTCCTCTGGATTCTTGACCGAGCGCGCCGGTCTGCCGAGCCGGGCAGGGGGCGCGGGACCCGAGCTGCGCGGGCAGCCGCGGAGGGAGGGTGGCCGCGCCGACGAGGTCTCGGAGGAGCAGTGCAGGGCCAGGGCTGGTCCCCGGCCGCGTCTCTGGGGGACAGTCCGGGTTTTCCCCCTCAGCGGCGGCCGCTTCGAGACCGCATCTGTCAACGCTCCTCTCCTCTGCTCCTCCTCCTCTTCCTCCGACCGGGCCGGGCTCCGCCGGCGGCGGCCGAGAAGACGTGGGACCCGGCGTGGCGAGCCCATCAGCTGTCAGGCCAGCGGCGGAGCGGCCCGAGGGCGGCGAGAGACACACAAAGAACGCGGTGGGCGGCGGCGGCGGCGGCGCCGGCGAAAAGGGGCAGCCAAATTGGGGAGGGCAACTCGTTGGCCGCGCCCGCGGCTGCTACCGCCGCCCGAGCGAGGTCCGAGGCCGCGGAGACAATGCGGCCGCGCTCGGCCCCCCGCGCGCCTCGCAGTGCGGGGCGCCGCGCTCCGCCGGCCCCAACTTGACCGTGTCCCGGCTCGCCCAGCCCCCTCCCGGGGCAGGGGCGCCCCCTTCGCTCCAGCGGCCGGCGGAGGAAGTCGGTCGGCGGCCGCCGAGCCCGGCAACTTGCGAGCCGGGAAAAGTTTGCGGCGCCTCCGCGGGGCGGCGAGGCCCGCCCCTCGCGCCCGCGGTCATCGCCGGTGACTTTCGCGAGGCGTCGTCCGCCGGGGCCGCGGCGGGGCCGCGCTCCGGCTGCGGTGAGTCGCGGGGGCGCGGTGGGCTGCAGCTGTTTGAGGCACCTGGGTTGGCGGTGGGGGGCTGGGGGGGGAGGCGTGGAGGGTGCCTTGATAATACTTTTCGGGGCAGGCGAGGAGAACAAATCAAAGTGCGGTAGCTGAGAAGCGCTGAGATGCCACCGACTTGTGAACCGTATCCGTGGGAACCCCGACGGGGCGGGGGCTCCCGAGGGGCTGTGGGAGTGCGGTGGAAAGGTTACAAGGTCGCGGACCGGCCCTGCCTGCCACTGACCCTGCTTGACCTTGGACAAGTGACTTAACCCATTTAGAGCTCCTCGTGAGTGATCCGTGGGGCGACAGCTCCGTGATCTATGATGTCCTCCAATTTTTCAAAGCCATCTCCGTTTGAGGCTTGGGGCCTCAACGTGCTGAGCGAGTTACGAAGCAGTAGGCCAGGATGTCTTTACGTGTGCCTGGGCTCACCTTACACCCCACTCGCAAGTAACTTTGAAGTCTGGATGCTTTAACATACCAATATTTAAAGGCTTTCTTCAGTGAAAAATGAGTTACCATTTTTGCTTATTTTACAATTCTTAAGACTAGCCTACTTTGCTGCACCCTTTGGAGCCCTAGGGGCCGGGCTTGGGGACTGGGAGCCAAGCCTGCGCGTGCAGTGGCAGGTGTCGCCAGCGATGGTCCCTTCCGGACTCCGGTTTAGGGCAAGAACTAGGTATTAATTATGCATAGCAGAGAGTAGGCAGGGCAGGTGTTTTTGCTTCTGTCTTCTAAAAACTTTGGCTGGGGGAGGGGTGGTGTGAGTGGAAGGGAGGGTGCTCTTCTGAGAGAGGAAAAGAAAATCTCACTTTTAACCAAAGTAAATCTTACATTACTGTAAAATCTCCTTACAGGAACAGTAACATAGCACAAGTACATCTTGATCTAATTTTAGTGAAGTATTGAAAATAGCTGCTATGTTCAGTATCACTGACGCCAAGACAGCTGACTTACATAATCTTCGTTGGGATGTGTTAGTGGCATGTATAATTTTGATAAATAATTAATGTTAAAGGTTTGGTCTGGCTTTGGTATTGCAAACCGATGTAGCATTAACTTTTCATTATCACAATGACCTGATTTTTTCCATAAAAATCATTTTTATCACCAAAATTCTCTTAAATATTGCATTTACTTTGTCAGTAGTGCATTCAGAAGAAATGATAAAGTACTCCAGTTTCCTCGTCACTCATGGGAGTGCCTTCTAGATGTCAAGTGCTTCCCTGGACATTTTCTCTTCTTGTGCAACTTATAACAACAGAAGTTGATTTTTTTAAAAAAAATGGAAGTTCATAAATATAGTCAACAAATGCTGAATATTCAGAATACTTGGTGCTATGATAAAAATGATTACAAATCTGTGTTGCCCATCTTTTTATGTTAACATGCCACAGTGGAAAGAAAGAAGGTAGCAAAGAAAGAACTGGCAGAGAAACTGAGCTAAGCTAAAGTTCCAGTATATAGCATGAAAATTTAGACCTCAAAATTGGCATTTAACATAATACATGTGATGACCTGGTTTTGTTTGAAAAACATGAAACTTTGAAAAGGTACATTTCTTAAAGAATCAGTAGCTGTTTGTGTTGTGATTGGATGTCTAATGAAATGGCCTAATTGTAACCATAATATTTCACTTCAGTGCTGCCTGATTTTTAAACTCATTTTTTAGATGGCCTTAAATAAACCTTTCAATTCAGTTGTATGAAGGAAAATGTACCTTTTTAAATCAACTAAATCTGCAGTGAGAAAAAGTATCTCCAATTTTACACCAAATGCAAATTAAGCACCAGAAATAGCATCTTCCCAAAAAGGTCTTCACTCTAGACAAGTACTGTGTGTAGGAGAGATCTAATGTGGACTGCAGTGAGATCTGCTATTATTCCTGAGGGACTGGTGTCACAGTTTGCTGACTTCAGGAGAGTCCTAAGGCCTCAATATTTGGAGACTTGGAAACTTCTGGAAAGCCTAATGGCCTTTATTTAAGAAAGACCGTTCAACCCAAGACCTCATCTTGATGCTTGAACAACAAGCTGCTGTTGTAGAATTTGTATTCTTCATGAAAATGTGCTAGTTGGGCAGCCTTTTAGGAGGTTAGAATAGTGCATCTCTAATGTGGTTCTTAGCCCTGTACCAGTAGTACTCCCACACCTTCAGATTCCTGGGCATTTTCCACATTTACAGAATCCTAATGTCTGTGAGCAAAACCTAGAATCTGTATTCTTACCAAATCCCTTCCAAAGTGAGAGTTAATCACACTATATTTTAAGAGTCAGCATTAGAATTTTCTTGCCAATGTTGTAACAGCAAGTGTTGCTTTTTTCAAGGATCCTTTAAAAAGCCCCTGCATACTTATTGCTCAGATCTTTCTCCTGTGGCACCAGACCTGTTGCCTCATCTTTCAGTTGGGCTACAGCCAGGGACCACTTCATGACCCACCTCTGCAGGAAACCCAAGAGATGATCTCCAGCAGAATGAAAGCTGTTTTGGGAGCACAGGGCCAAGATACCGCAAGTTCCAGAGCCACTCCTACTGGTGAGATAGTCCCACCGTCTTTCCCAGATTTGTTGGCAATTGTGGAAGTGGACTCCCAGTCTACTTCTTCAGTGAGGAAAATAAGGTCTCCAGCAAGTGATCAGAAATGGAAGGAACAGAAGGCCTGAGAAGGAAGAGAACAAAAGTGCTAATTGGAGAGCTGTGCCCTCAACGCCCTGCAGCACTCACATTTGAAGATTATGCAGGAAACTGTGTGGCTAAACTCAAGTCCCCTGCTTTCTATCACCAAAATTTTTATCTACAAACTCATATAATGGCTCCTGTAACATGTGTATCCATAAAATCCTCACATATAAATGAAGATTTTCATACTTAGAGAAAAAGTGGTGGTGATCAAAGAGTTTAGGAAAGAGCTTCAAAGCATAAGTTGAGGAGGTTGCCAGACCTGATTCCAGCCCTTGTTTTGCCCTTTACTTGTAGGTGGCCTTGAGCTGTCTCCTTGACCCTCTAATCTTCCATTTCCTTACCTTGAAAGTGAAGATAAAGTACCTGCCTCCTAGGTCTTATTTTGGAACTTATGTAAGCCTATGAATTAAAGTACCATCAGCTAATAATCGCCACACAGTGTACAAGAGGTCTTAAAAAAGTTCATGGAAAATTAATATAACTGCATGGATTTCAAAAACATGTTTGAATTTATTTATTGATTTTTAAAATGTGTTTGAGGAAAGAGAGAAAGAGATCTCCCATCTGCTGATTCCCTTCCCAAATGCCCACAACAGCCAGGCCTGGGTCAGGCCAAGGTCAAGAGCTAGGAACTCCATCTGGGTCTCCCCAAACGTGAGGCAGGGACCCAAGTACTTGATGGTCATCTGTTGTCTCACAGGGTGTGCATCAGCAGAAAGTGGAATCAGAAGCAGAGGCAGAACTGGATCCCGGGCATGCTGATGATGGGATGCCAGTGTCCAAAGCTGTGGCTTAACCCGCTGTGCCACAATGCCTACTTCTCGATTTTTTTTTTTTTTTGCACCAGAATCAGCTTATCTTTTTCATTTTTTTCATGAACTTTTTAAAGGGCCCTCATATACTCAATATAAGTAGCTCTCAATTTACTGTAGTAACATTTTGAAATTTATTTTTTAGCCCTGGAGAGTTGAATGGAAGAAGGAAAAGAGAGGAGGACATCGCCAGAGGAGATAAGTAGCTCTGGGCACAGTGGACAGCCCCATTACTACATCATAATTTTGGGGCAGAGGCCAAGAGAGGAGAGAAAGATACAGATTACAGTGGCAGCTAATAATTTGGGTTTTGTTCCATAGCTCAGTGGCTCTGGTGCTCTTATCCACCCTCCTCCCTTTTTGGTACTGCCATATTTACACTTAATTATAGACTTTCTTGATTCACTTTGAAAAACACTGATTATGTAGTCGGCCTTGAATTTTAATCCTGGTTTTGGATTTTAATATTATTGATTCTCAACCTTACAGGACATTAATGGTGGCAGCTGTCTCTCACCCATGGGATCTTGTTTTGGACTTTCTGAGGTGAAGATATACCCATCTGCAGTCCTATAGGAATAGATTCAGAATTCAAGTCTAATTTCCTTTTTCGGAGATGTATGTGCCATCAAGACATGGGGACATGGTCAGAAAGGCCCCCCCCCCCCCCTTTTAAGACAACTTTTACTTCCTAGAACTATTTATGCTTGTCAGAGTACATTCTTGTTCCTTACAACTGCCCTGTGAAGTCTGGCTAATATTACTAGACAGATTCCTATGATGCAATTTAGGCCTTTCTGTCTTCCTACCTTTATTCTCTTTGCACACCTGTTGCTAGGCTAGTCTGTGCTTTCATAACTTCTGTTTGCTAAAATCAAAATCTTTTAATTGCTTATTTATTCCCCCATCACACTGCATCTCTCCTTCCTGGCTTATAAAGTGGCCTTAAAAGTGAAGTTCCCATCCTGTGCTCAACACTGTTTAGCCTGTATTGCTTCCCTCACTGATGATGTCTACTCTCGAACCAACCAGATTCTACTCATTTTTCAGTTTTCGACCCTCCCCTGGAACCTTACCAGATCATTAACATCCTAAGATTCCTACCATGAATTCAGTGGAAGCCACAGCTGTTTGAGCAGTTATAACCTGGTCTTAAAGTTCTAATTGAAAAGGCAAGCATATAATGGATTTGATGTAGAGGAAAAATCACTGGGCAAAGTGAATTTGAAGACTTCCGATAAGGAGTTGTGTGAGCCAAGCCAGCTTACTCTACCTTCTAGCTCTACGTTTCCTGGTCTTTGAATGGAGAGAATTGGCCAGATGATCCTAATGGTCTCTTCTCATTCTGAGGTTCTAGGACAACTTGGCCCTACTTAGTGGGATAGGACTGGGGCTCTTATTAAGTTCTTGGATGCAAATGTCACTAAAGGGTGCCTTCAAGACTTATTCTGTCCCAGAGATTTCTAATTCTAAACTTGGCAACTTTCAAATGGCATATACCTTTTCTGGAAAGCTGTATAACCATCAGAATTCGGGGAAGGTTAGTAGGAGACGAATTAGGTATCAGGATGATAGTGTGTTAGCATTATCCTTGAGAATCTCTCCCTAAGATAGAATAAGTAGGTTAATTCTTGAATAAAACTTACTTTTAAGAGTTTAAAATTTATAGTATCTGGGGTAATTGGCTCCAGGACAATCCCCTTTTTCTTATCCTCGGCACAGATATCAAACTCTATAGATGATCAAGTCCCTCATACAAAATGGCATAGGATGCGCACAGAATCTACGTACAGCCTCCTGTGGATGTGTGGATCTCTAGATTACTTTAATATACAATACAATGTAAATAACTATTATACTGTATTATTTAGGTACTAATAAGGAAAAAATCTGTACATGTTCAGTACAGACACAATTAAAAAAATATTTTCTGTTTGTGGTTGGGTGGTTGTGGAACCTGCAGACAAAGAGTGGACTGCAGTTTGCATTGCTGCTTCACTGAATGGTGTTAGCTAATAACACAATTCTGTTTTTCTTTTAATCATTTAATAACCTGAGAAACATTAACATAGTCAAGACCCTAGCATAGATACTAGATGACTTTCTGTCATAATTTGGCTGAAAATAATGTTTGAAGTTTGCATATATGTATATACATATATCATATGCACATTATATTTAAATTGGGAAGGATGCTCCTGAATTACAAGATGCTTTTATACATTGACCAGATTTAAGAATATCTCTTTAAAGTTTGTTGACATTTAATTGACCTTTGAAAGTTCATTCTGTTAATCATACTCAAAGTGCTAAAGCTATGGATGACTGCTCTGATGTTTTTACATTCAGTCGTGCTCAGCATATAAATTCTTCAGCATAATTGCTACTTATTTAGCAAGCATTTCCTCTCTTCTCTGAAAATGCACTTGTGTTTTTGTATCTTTAGTTTTAACTTTGCTTCAGGCTGGGTAATGTTAGAGGTTTGAATTGAAATGTTTTCCTGTCATTAGTTGTATGGGGCGTGGCTCCTTAATATAGAAGTAATGGAAATTTCTTACTAAGTGAAGTGTACTTTTCTTCCTGAAAAATTTAGAAATATTGATGGGACAGTGCTAACATTTTGACCTTGAAAACTACTATATATTTTTAAGCAAAATTCTTGGAAATATTTCAGTTTCATTTTTGCACATTAAAGCTATCAGTACTAACACTTTTATTAAATGAGGATTCAAAAGAGCTTTTTCATAAGAAACTATAATCATATTCTTTGAATTGCTGTGAGTAGAATTTTATTTTATTGTAAACAAGTATTTGTTAAATAAAGCCCAGAAAGTCATATTTATATTTTTTAAATATTAATACTTTATTAATACACCTAGAGTCTATGTTGAAATATTTTAGAATTTTTGAGTTTTCAACTTATGCAGTCTCGTGAGTTTTAATATGATTAGCTGTTTTTATAGGTTTGTAAGTTGATATTTCTAATAACCTGGGAAAGTTTTTGATAAATGTTGATAGAAAAATAAAAGGATGTAATTAACAATTTTTTATAGTTTATCTCTGAGATTCGAGACAGGATTTTTTGAATGCTTTTACCCTAAAAGTTTACTTCATCAAAAAAACAAAGGTTCAAAACCAGATAACATTCCAGAGGGAAGATGGTTCAGATTGCCCCTCTTACTATGCACTAAGCTACTTTTGTAACCAGAAAGACAGGATATGACATGCACAGATTACCTGATTGGTGCAGTCTGGCATTTGCCTTATTTGGACATAGTTTGTCAGCCTTCAGCCTGGAACTGGCTAAGGCTCAGTTTAGCTATGAAAGTAATTCACTAAATATATAAACTCTTTGGGCCAAACTCATGGTTCAGGTACAGAGGCTTGTTTAGGCCAATTTATTCTGGTTCAACACTAATGAAGAAGATTAAAATTTAAACCAGAGTTGTATGTGTCATCAGGTAATTTTATAGTTTGCAGATATGTAGCTCCATATTCCAGATGCATGCTCCTCCCTGTTTATAATGAGTTTTGATGCCGTTTTATCATTTACTTGCAACACATTGCAAGCATGTTTGATAGTGTCATTGTTTTGAATGTGACATTATTTTCTCATCATCATCTTGTCCTTTAATATTGTCCTTTTTTCTTATTTTTCTGTTCACATTAGAGCTTTCTCATTTCATCCACCCATTTCCAAATGAAAATACATCCTTGTCTCCCAAACATTTAACTTCAAAATGCACCCTTGTTTAGAAAATAGAGTAAACATCTTAAATAGTATTATTTCAGTAAGAGCTAAAGAATACACTGCTGCATAGTCAGATACAGGATGTCCCAGAACAAGGGTGAACTCTCAGACTCCTATTTTTTAAGTTGTGATTTCAGCAGACAAATAGAAGTATTGCTTCAGTAATAAATAGTGTCTCAGGACCAGAATTGGCTACTGTGTAAGATAAAGCCTGGTTCAATAGGGAGTTTTTCTCACATCTTGGTAATTCTACTGTACTAATGATACATTAACAAAATCGATATATTTGCCATTCTTTTCTGTTTAAAGTCTCTTTTTAAGACTGTTCTAATCATTTGAATCTGAATATGTGGGTCCACAAAGGGTTTATGTTTTATTTTATTTAACAAATTCTTATACTTTGATATACCAAATAATACTCCAGGGACTTCATAAGTACTAACTTAACCTTGTAACTGTATGGTTTATTTTACAACTAATAAAATTAAGTTGTTATTTTTATGATATGGCCTTAGGTTGGGGGAGACCAATAAATGTATATAGAGTAGATAACTCAGCAGCAGGACTGAAAAGCTGTAAGAGTTTTGGGAAAGTAAGTCTACTTAGGACCAGGAAACTCAGCTGACCCAGTGTTAAAGGGACCATCTCCTCTTTCCTCAACTTTAAGCCTTTGAGCTCTAGAAGCACTTTCCAGTGCCTGTTGAGCCTGGTGTGATGGGCTGTACTGACTCCTGTGATTCTTTTTTTTTTTTTTTTTTTTTTTTTTTTTGACAGGCAGAGTGGACAGTGAGAGAGAGAGACAGAGAGAAAGGTCTTCCTTTGCCGTTGGTTCACCCTCCAATGGCCGCCGCGGCCGGCGCGCTGCGGCCGGCGCACCGCGCTGATCCGATGGCAGGAGCCAGGAGCCAGGTGCTTTTCCTGGTCTCCCATGGGGTGCAGGGCCCAAGCACCTGGGCCATCCTCCACTGCACTCCCTGACCACAGCAGAGGGCTGGCCTGGAAGAGGGGCAACCGGGACAGAATCCGGCGCCCCGACCGGGACTAGAACCCGGTGTGCCGGCACCGCTAGGTGGAGGATTAGCCTAGTGAGCCACGGCACCGGCCTCCTGTGATTCTTAACATGGCTCCACAAGCCTTTCTGTCTTGCCTCCTCCTGGCATTTGGCCCCTCCAAAGTTTAACTTCTCCCACAGCTGGAAACTTGGGCCTTGCAAGTAACAGTGGAGATTTCTTTCCCCTAGACTTAACTCCAGCCCACTTCATCCCTGTCCTTGCCCTTTGTGTATTTCTTTGAAAACATTTTTCAGTAGTGTTTATGTGTGTTTTATGAAATTTAGACACTGATGTCAAGCAATAGAATTAAAGGACAAAGCTTTCTTTTCTGTTGGGATTGGAGGTAGAAGAAAATGGGAAAGTAGGGACTATCGAGAAGATAGACATTGCTGGAAAGAGGAGATATATTGATAGGGGGAAAATGGTGAAAAAAAATGGAGAGAATTACTGATTTGCTTCACGTCCGCACCTTCTCCCCATTTTCACAGTAACAGAGGCAGTGTTGCCCTCTTTTGCCTGACATGTGTTTCACCAGGGAGTTATGTGGAGTGGGAGTGGAAAATTTTTCCCTTTTGCATTCTGAGGCTTGGGTGTGCTTCTTTAAGATGCCACTGGTATCTAAGCAATGTTTGTTTATACTGGATATTTTTTCTCTGTAGCCTTTGTAGATGAGGTTTATAATACAAACAAAAATGTTAGCAGACCTGCAGGTACTCCATTGCTGTGTTTATTTTATTAGTTAAAAAACTGCTTGTGTCCTAGAACTTCGAAGCACATTTAGAAAATACCAGAGACAATTTTAAGAGCAGCTTTAGAAAGAAAAAAAAATTAATATAAAAAGTTAAGCCACACATGCTTTAGAATGCTAATAGGGTATATATATGTGGGTATATATATATATATACACACACACACACATATATGTATTTAGATTAGTGTTTCAAAGACTAAGTTAGAGTAATTTGTTTCATCAGTTGGATTTTTTAAGTATGTAAAATATTATTCTTGTATGTAAGTTCCCTTTTCTTAATAGTCTAGGTAGGACACAAGTGTGGTACTTTTTTGTTCCCTAGAAAGTAAAACTAAGAATAAGAACTCGTTTGGAAATTTAAGAAATTTTAGATGCTGCTTAAATCATCTGTAATGATGCTTCTTGGTCATATCACAAGTCAGAAAGTATTTCCTACTGGTTTATGATTGTATTGGGATTGAATAATTGAAATTGTGACTCTTCCTGAAAATGCAAGTGATGCATGGTCAGTGTTACTCTTTTTATAATTCATTTTATGGCTCTCTGAAGTCTTACTCTTTATCATACCTTCTGTAAAAAAGAGATTTTTCATTAGCATTTATGAAACGCACTCTAAGAAACAAAATGTTAGGTTAATCTAAATGATAAAAGTGTTTGAATAAATGCATTAATTAGTTTTCTGCTTATTTGAGAGGCAGAAAGAGACAGGCAGAACAAGTCTACTGGTTCACTCCCCAGACATCTGCAGTGGGCTGGGCTAGGCTGAAGTGGGGATTCTAGAACTCAATCTAGATTTACCATGTGGGTGGCAGGACCCAACTACTTGAGCCATCACCACCACCTCCCAGAGTCTGTATCAGCAGGAAACTGAATCAGCCAGAGCCAGGCATCAAAGCCTGGTACTCCAGTGTGGTGTACAGATATCCTAACCACTAAGCCAGACATCTGCCCCTATTTTTACATAGTTGCTCTTTTCCCAAGTGGGGTCGTGGTTTGGTTAGATCCCCATCTGTGGAACAAAGTAAACTAAAGATTTTTTTTCTTGATCATTTTATGGCAATAACATGTTCAAACATTTAAGGAATCACTAATAAATTACCTTTAGGGAATAGAAAAGAGGATAGGAAACTTTTTTATTTGTCTTTTTTCCAATTTTCTTTTTTCCCAGTCTTCCATCCTTTCCTATAGTCATGGAAATTTTTATTTTCCTCCTCTGTCCTTCTCATTGTGCATCTTAGATTGCCAACACACTAAGTTTTTCTGGAGTTAGTCAGAAATGGAACTTAGGCCTAAAAGCTAGTGGAAACCATCCCATGCTTTTGCAGTCTGTCTTTCCTCACCAGAGGCAAGAGGAGCCAGACAGAAGTTGGTGGTTTGTTACTGTTGCCTCTGTGGCTGCCCTGTTTGGTTGACCTGAGCTTTTTACCTCCACTCTAGCGCTTAACATTACAAATGAAATCAGGACCAGTCACACTGTATTTTCATCATCAGCTTTCCCTAGTGGTTCACATTTAGCACACACCTGCTGTGAGAACATACTAATTAGATGAATATAGTAGAATTCAATCATAATACGGGTTTGAAAATAACTATTCTTTGAATACAAGTATGACTTTTAGGTGTTTACAATTTTTTTGTTGAAAATCTATAAAATCTTGACTTGAGCAACTGAGCTGCTGACAGCCCAAAACAGTTTAAGTCAAACATTAACTTACAGTAAAGCTCTGCCAAAAATGTCTTTGATTTTGAGGTACACTGAGCCATTTCAAGTTAAATTGCCCTTTCTCATGGAATGGTGTAGAAGTCTTGCAACCTGATAGAAAGAAATAAGAGTTGTTGTCGTGTGTGCCTGTTTTCTGTATGCTGTGTCACTATTTGCTGCAGATACAAGGTGTGTAAGTCTCTCTCCTTTCTCTGCTTATGACCCAGTTCCCACGCCAAACAATGCTGGAAACAATTAAGATCTTCTATGGAAAGCTGCATAAGTCAGCTACTAACTACTGTGCCTGTAAATATACCCTCAAACTATTTTGTAGCCCTATTTTTAAAAATGTGTGGGTGTGGGAAGTGATGTTGAATGAATTCAGGGTAATTGGTGGCTCTTTATATTAGGAAAAATCACACTATTTAAGGGAAGTCTACTTCCATGATTTGTGTGTGTTTAATTTTGTAAGAATTCCTGCAACACTCCCTCCCTCTACTTCCTTCTCTACCTCATAAATTCAAGCAATGAAAGAATTAGAGTCATGGGGTTTTATAGCTAGAGGGATTTAAGAGAGAATCTGATTAACCCTCTTACTATACTTGAGGAAATTGATGTCCAGTGAGGTCAAATGAGTTCATGTAGTTAGTTTAAAAGCCCAAATAATGTTTTAGTAGTTTGTTCCTTTCAGCAGACACCATTCTGTTTAACATGCACAAACCTGTTCATAATCAAAAGTTAACAATAAGATAATATAACTAATGTGTATGTCTGTGTGTGGGGGGGGGTATTGTACATGCCTCAGTCACTTCTCCAAAGAGTTCCATGTGTAGGCATCTTAGTTTCCATTTGTGAAGTTAGCAGGTTCAGCAAGGGTAGGGGCCATATCAACACCGGCCATCTATCAGAATGACCCAGTGCACTGTGTCTTCCCACCTTAGCAGAATCATTGACTGGTCTCAAGACAGTTCTGCCAGACCACTGGAGGAGAATCACATCTCCATATTATGGCTCTGACTTTAAATTTGAACAAATCATTAACTTTTGTCTCTATTTCATCACTTTTTAAAGGTGGAATGGGGAAATGCAAGTTTTAAAGAGCTGTGAGCGCTTAAATTTTTCAAAATAAAGATACTACATAATTGTAGATAAAGAGTGTTTTAAGAATCTCCTAATCAGTGTCTTAAAAATTCATCTAGTGCTTACAGACTATCTACTATAGGTATGCAAGGCACATTATAGAATGCTCCAGTAAACACAGTACCGATTGAGATAGAATCATGGCCTTCATGGAAGAGACTTATACAATCTTCTCTCCTTTAAAATATTTATCTTGATAGAAAATCATTCATAAGAAATGTCTTGTTCCTGTCTACATTACTCCACCAGTTTGAAAGATACTATTTCTTGTATGTCTGAAATGGGTCAGTTTTTTCTAATATTTGTACTAAAGAATTTGCATTAAAGAAAATCTGTAAAGTACAGAAACAAAACAGAGGCATTGTGGTGCAGCAGGTTAAGCCACTGCTTGGGGTGCCCACATCTCATACCCTAATGCCTAGCTGGGTTCAAGTCCCACTTCTACTTTGGTCTAGCTTCCTGCTAATGTACACCAAGGAAGGCAGTAAGTGATGGCTCAAGCACTTGGGTCCCTGGGAGGCCCAGACTGAATTTTGGGCTCCTGGCTTCAAACTCTCCAAGTCCCAGATGTTGCAGGCATTTGGGAAGTGAACAGTGGATGAAAGATTGATCGATCTCTCTCTAGCTCTTAATCTCTTGCTGCTTCTCAAATAAATAAAAAATAAATAATAGAACATGTAATAGACTACTTTCTAATCTTTTTTAAAAATTATTCATTGATTTTTATTGATTTGACAGGCAGAAAGAGAAATCTTCCATCTGCTGGTACATATGCTTGAATGTCCACAGCAGTCTGAGCTGGACCAGGCTAAAGTCAGCAGCTTGGAACTAACTCAGTCTGTGCCTGTGTGGATGTCAGGGTCCCAATACTTGAGCCAAGATACATATTAGCAGGAAACTAGAACCTGAGGGGAGTCCAGACTTGAACCCAGACACTGCCATGTGGGATATGAGTGTCCCAAGAAGGATCCTAACTACTGTGCCAAATGTCTGCCTTTCTTAACTTTTTTTAGGCATGCCAGAATCACTTGACATGCTTAGAAATTGATAGAAAATCAACGGTGTGTGTTTGATCTAAACTAGAAATGCATTTAATTGTGAAATTTATAAACAATTTTTTAAATATTTATTTGAAAGAGTTACAGAGAGAGAAGGAGAGACACAGAGAGATCCTCCATCCACTGGCTTACTCCCTAAATGGCCACAATGACCAGGTTTGGGCCATGCCGGAATCAGGAGCCAGTAGCTTCTTCTAGGTCTCCCACATGGGTGCAGGGGCCCAAGCGCTTGGGCCGTCTTCTGCTGCTCTTCCTAGGCCACCAGCCAGGAGCTGGATTGGAAGTGGAGCGGCTGGGATAGGAACAGGTGCCCATGTGGGATGCTGGCATTGCGAAATGGCAGCTTAACCCACTATGCCATAACTCCAGCCCCAAAATAAATTTTTTTAAATGCAGCTCCCATTATAAGAATGTGTTTCTCCATCTTTATTTATGACTCTGAAAGTAAAGTACCAATCATGTTAAGCTTTAACTGTGCGGCAAATTTAATAGCTTTGCTCTTTTTTTCCTTTTTTAAAAAAGGCAGTTTGAATTCTGAGTTCTGCCATGTGATTATTACAGTGTGGTTCATCCTAAATTCACCAATAATGTTCTTTTGGAAATCCAGTCTTCTGTTTCAGCAGAACTGAGACTGTATTTCCTAGGAAGAGCTGCTCTTTTAAAGGACTCCTGGGGCAGGAGCCCCCAGGAGGAAAGAGTTGAGCCAGCAGGTGGTCTGAGGGAGGCTGTCTGGGAACTGCTGACTGTGGAGAACCTGAGAGAAGGGAGGAAGCTTCTGTGGGAGGAATAGGATGGAAAGTCCCTTATTAGCCTGGGGGCTGGGATGGGCTGACCCTCCGGAATCCCCCTCCCTAGAGAGAACGCCTGCCAAAGCAGGAGAGGCAGATGGGGGTTGGAGGGCAGAAAGCAGGATGATAACAACCCAAAAGCTTTCTGATAGGTTTTTTGAGAGCTCCTGTCTGGGATGCTTGGCCTATATAGTAAATCGGTTTTTTCTTAGACAGCTGGCAAGTGAATAAATATGCCAGACAATGAGTGAGTTGCTCTTACCACCAAAGAATCTGCATATTTGTTTCTACTCTTGGTGTTTTTTTTTTTTTCTTTTCATTCCTTAACTTCTTATGCCCAATTTACATTGAGAACAATTATTGGGACTATGAATATTAACTATCTCCCATGTATTCAAACCCATACTCCCCTGCTCCACAAATGATTCAGAGAGGCTTACATAAACAAAACATCATAACAGGACAGGGAGTAATAGATGTGATTCCCCCACTCTGGAGACAGTCTTCTCATCTGTATGATGAGAGAGACAGGCATGTGAAGGTAGCTGCTTTATGCCGCTGTGGCAGCAGTAACAGGAGACTGCATTGACATTGCTTGGTGTACAAAAAATATTCAGTTGAGGTTATATTAAGGCCATAAAATTGCTTAATTCTCTATTTTTTTACTTTTTCATTAGAGAATACTCATTGAACTAAAATATTTTTATTCATGACTACAGTTGTAGAGATTTTATTCTCCTAACTGTAAGCTTTATGCTATTCAAGCAAATGCTTTTCTTCCTAGAATTTGAGTTTCCTAACAGTCTTTCAAGTGTGGTACAACTCATGAGAAATTGTTCCTAATAAGTTCATAGAGCCTTCGTCCATTTTTACAAGGCAAAGGCCAGGTCAGTCTGTATTTGTGTTCATTGCAAAGAAAAGCAAGGGAAGGTTTCTCATTACCAGCATTAGTGAGGGTTAGATACCTGGGATTAGGCTAAAGACATGTGGGCTACTGAGTGTGAAAGACTGAACCACAAAATGTGAAGATTAATTTCAAAGGGCAGAATTTTGCACATTTGTGTCATTTCTATTTCAGGTCAGATCTTTGTATGCTTTCTACAAAAGGAGGCAGAGACCACTTGTGTTTCTTGTCATTAGGTGTGCTTTCTGAAGGGACAGGACAGGGCAGAGTGTGGAAGGATACAGAGCCTGGGCACATGGCCCTGTGTGGACATGGAACACTTCTATTCCTGGAGGGCTGCTCAGACACTCAGAGGCCAGAAGTACAGAGGTCAGGGGACATAGGAGGAAAAAGGTGGAAGGGAGGGAGATGCGTCCTTGTAGAGGTGGACAGGATAGCCTATGTGTACCCCTGCATTCCCATGGACATAGGAGATTCCTAATATAAATAAGTAGACAGTATATAGGTAGGTAGGTCAGTTGGTAGATGGATGGATGGAGTGAATTAGTAGTAGACTCTTCCATCACCTGCTCATAAGTGCCTAAAATCTCACTATTAAGTATGGGCTGTTCCATTGAAAGATTCTGGTAACTTAAAATACAGAGTTTTTTTTTTTTAATTTTTTTTTTTTTTTTGACAGGCAGAGTGGACAGTGAGAGAGAGAGACAGAGAGAAAGGTCTTCCTTTGCCGTTGGTTCACCCTCCAATGGCCGCTGCAGCTGGTGCGTTGAGGCCAGCGCACAGCGCTGATCCGAAGGCAGGAGCCAGGTACTTATCCTGGTCTCCCATGGGGTGCAGGGCCCAAGCACTTGGGCCATCCTCCACTGCACTCCCTGGCCACAGCAGAGAGCTGGCCTGGAAGAGGGGCAACAGGGACAGAATCCGGTGCCCCAACTGGGACTAGAACCTGGTGTGCTGGCGCCGCAAGGCGGAGGATTAGCCTAGTGAACCGCGGTGCCAGTCGTAATATAGAGTTGAGTATGTGAGTGGCAGAGGGTTCAGGGTAACTTGAGTAACTGTAATATTTTAAGTTGTTCTTAGTTATGCATGGCCTGGGGACAATGTAGGATTATGTAGTCAGTTAAGAGGGTTCCAGATTAAATGGTTTTATGATAGATAGGAAAAATTCTGAAACTTTATCTGGGACTGATCCTAAACTCTCTACCATCAGAATAAATTAAACAGTCCTCCAAAGGGTTGAAATAAAATTGCTGTGGGAAAGATTATAAACCCAGATGTCCAGAGTAGCGCTTTTGAATGGGAAGGCTTTTTGAGACTTTGTCTAACCAGGACTAAAACACAGCCAGGTTTCATACAGTTTTGACCTTGCTAAGTTGATTTCTGTGGGCATATCCAGGATTGTACAGGACAAATTAGGGTGTGATGTGTTAAACATGTTTAGGTCTCATTCAGCATCTTACTGAAATAAATCTGCTTTATCTTTCACATAGTTCTTATCTAACATATCTTGCTAAAAGTGACTGTGAAGTCTTGTAGTGATGCTTGTTAAATGCTCTTCCATTTATGAACTCCTGTAGCTAAGATCTTACAGTCTTGCATGCTTTGTTTGCAGACTTTTTTTTACCTTGATTCATAAAGTTCTGAGCAAGAGGCTTGATTTTCAAAGTTGTGTAAAAGTTCGGTATCTCCTCATGTTCATTGAATTAATTATTTGAGGTTGTTTGCTTTGTGCATAGTAGTGATTTCCAATTTCTAATTTTTTAATTTAAGTTATTGTCAAAGTGGTAAGATTCCATAGCAAGGTAGGGAATCTGTTACTTTGAGAAAAATGTAGGGGAGTAAAAACATTTTCTTTTTGTAAACAATTACTGACACACAATATCCTCCCAGGGTGTAAGGCTTGGTGTTTGTCTGTTTTAATTAAAGAGTACCCTGCCTGTCCCTTCCTGACTAACTTTAAAGAATTGGGTGTCTTGGTGAGAAGTTCACAAGGTTGGTAGCTGTAGCTGAGTCTGGTGGATTGACTCAAGCTCTAGTCAGCAGTGGTATATGAATGCCAAGTACTAAGAATTTCTGGAATGTAGAGTTGCACAGCACTGATAAAGTTTGCTTTGTTCCCCTATGTGACTTGACCCATTGAGAAAATGTGGTTCCCTAGGAAGTTTTAATAGTTCAAAGTCTTTAGTTAATAAAGAAAAAGGCCACAACATAATTCAGCTTGTTTTCACCTGCTGCCTCAAAGATTAACTTTTTTAACCTTGATGGGATAGAGTTACCCTTTGCTTTGAAAAAGCAATTTATAGAGCTTTTCACATTTGCTAGTTTCAGTAAACATGATGCTGCTTGTATGGATTTTGTTTTTGGTTGGGACTTTATCACAAACTAAAAACTTCTGCAACTTCAGACCCTTATGGTAGGTAACTTCATTTAAAAACAATCTCTGGGAAAGCCACACCCATTATTCTGTATCAGCTAATCTGTCACTGGACTCAGAAGGATTTTGAATTAGTTCAGGAAAGTCGTGAGTGATAGAACTTAACTTTCAGTTTTTCTCATTTATTTTCATAAGAGAATGGGAGTGGAATTCAAAACATTCAAATTTGGAGTTAATGTGCGTCACTCTGTTGCAAGTGATAGGTTCTGTGTTTTTCCAGTGGGAAACTTTGATCTTCCAGCCCATCTGTGCCTGTGATATACCTCCCTAATGCATGCCATTTTTTCTCCTGATTGTTGTTACGCTTTCAAAAATCAGCTGACTGTACAAATCCTCTGGGAACAGATTTCAGAACAAAAGTGGTCTAGAAAAGCAGCACGTAAGTCTTTTTTTTTTTTTTTTTGGTCAAGAGTTTACAACTTTCCAAATAACCCTTTACTATTTTGTTAATAGCCAGTTAACTGCAGTATTTATTGTGAAATGTACACTTTATGATGTTAACATAATGTAGCTCCTGTGTTTAGTCACGTTTACTCAAAAAAGGATTTTAATTATGTAATGCAAGTTGGACTCTGTTAAATAAGCTGACCACTTGCCTATTTGTTTCTTGGGCTGACAGTAACGATAAAATGCATTTGCACGTGTTATCTGAGTATATCACAACATCCTGTAGAAATTTGGCACACAGATAATAGACTTCTATGGAGCTTTTTGTTGGTTTCGAGTTTGAGACATTTTCTAGAATATTTCTGTTTGGACCAGGCTTTGGTAATTTACCTGTACATCTTGGAAACACCTGCAGGGGACTGTTCTTCAGGTTAAGCAAACAGAAAGTTAAAGAAGGCGTGTGGCTGCTGGCAGTGAGCGACTGTAAACATCCTCGACTGGAAGCTGTGAGGCGCAGACGGGCTTTCAGTCGGATGTTTGCAGCTGCCGACTGCCCCCGACTTCCAGGAGCTACTCCAGGTGCCCTGGCGTTGTGTGCTGAAACTGAGTAGCTGGCTTTCTTGCCAGTTTGTTTTTACAAATTCTGGATGAAAGTGGTATAAAGCAAATAACTTTTTAATCATATCTGTACATTTGTAGAGGACTTTAGCAGAGCAGGAGGAGACGTGTTGTGTATGTGCGTAGAATTTGCAATATAAAAAAAAGTAACAGTGTTCCTGAGGAAATACATTATTGTATTTTTCTTCTTAATTTCTATTTATCTGCATTACTTGAAAAGAAAAACTAGCAAAGTCAAACTGAAGAATTAATTCACTTTCATATTACTTGAAGTAAACTTTTAATTCCTCTTAGATTCAGGCTTTAAGTAATAAAGTAGCAATTTTCAACTTAATGAAGTGTCTAAAAATAAACCAATAGTGACTCAAGTAACTCTTATTTGAAAAATCTATTTGTTCTTGTTTTAGCTGATCAGAATAGTATTATAGACATTTGTTGATGCTTCAACACTAGCCGTTCCATTGAACAGTTAAATTTGGTTTAGGGTAATAACTTATCTCTTTAAGATAATAAATGCATCAAACTCTGTCCTAAGTATGTAAAGGCAATTTATGTTTGAGAATTCTGTCATAGATCTCTGTGAAGAGCCTGATTTCTAATTTGTCTTCTTTGAAAATCTGTTTTTCTTATGGCAGATTTGTGTAATATGAGTCTTTATTCACATAAGTGTTAGAAATAAGACCCTTAAACAGAGATGAAGGTGACATCCTTTGTTTTCTAAAACACTGTATTTTCTAAGTATGTAGTGTTTTCATAATGTGAAAATAATGGCTTTTGTCTATTGCTTTATACCCATTGATGATGTTCAATAGAGGTGGTATTAAAACAGTGTGATTATTTTGACATTCTAATAGAGATGGAGAGAGAGATTATATATAGAGGTGCCTTTAAATTTCCTTCATAGGTAAAGTGAAAACACTCCATTAGTCATGCTGGGCCATGAGAGGTTAGTAAACTGACACTGAAATGCAGGGGGGAGGGAAGCCCTTCAGTAGGCCCTGGGGTCTGGAATTGAGTATGTAGCCTGTTTTAATAGCTAAACCAAAATCACTTAGAGCAAATAACTCAGCTGTGTCCTAGGGAACCTGACCATATTTTGCAGGTAAATGACTATAGGTTTGGAGAAATGGGCAGGCTTCTCCTAATTCTGTGACCTTGCCTTCTTTAGGTTCTTTCCTTGAGTTATTTCATGTCTCCTGCCTTACCTCACTGCCCTCTAAATTTTCCATTCTATTTGGTTATTTCCTTCATGTAAGTAATTAGTCATTGGAATTGTTTTGAACTTGTAAAAACTACAACACCCTTTAATAATCTTAAACCAACCAGTTTAAACCTCTGTAAGCCATTCTGGGTATTTTTGAAATTAATGCCCATTATTTGTTATGTTTATGCCCTCACATTTCCACAGTAACAATCTAAAATGCTATTTTAAAATAGCATCAACAGTATGCTATTTATAGTTGAAATAAGATCTGGATGCATTTTTTTTTTATTTACAAAAAAAAAATCCCTTTCAAATTTACAGTGTTACCATTCACTTAAGATAAATTAATATTTAACATAAATCAGAAACTAGCGCTAATTGCTTTCATATATCTTTTTCTCAATGTAATTTTTTAAGTCTCATTGATATATGAACTAGAATTTACAATTCTTAAAGTGGACTGCAGTAGGTCAGTTCCTGAGAATAAAAACACTGTCAAAATGTATGCTAGATAGGTGTAACTGAAGAATGGCTGTAGAGTCAGTACCACACTGAGTAATCATAACTATTGTACACTTAGGTTTTTTTTAACTTTTTTTTTTAAATATTTATTTATTTACTTGAAAGAGTTACACAGAGAGAGGAGGGGCAGAGAGAGAGAGGTCTTCTATCCGATGGTTCACTCCCCAGATGGTTGCAATGGACGGAGTTGTGCTGATCCGAAGCCAGGAGCCAGGAGGTTCTTCCGGGTCTCTCACGCAGGTGAGGGGCCCAAGGACTTGGGCCATCTTCCATTGCTTTCCCAGGCCATAGCAGAGAGCTTGATCGGAAGTGGAGCAGCCGGGTCTCGAACCAGCACCCATATGGGATGCTGGCACTTCTGGCCAGGGTGTTAACCTGCTGCGCCACAGCGCCAGCCCAATACTTTTAAAACTGTATTAAATTGGCCGGCGCCGCGGCTCACTAGGGTAATCCTCCGCCTAGCGGCGCCGGCACACCGGGTTCTAGTCCCGGTCGGGGCGCCGGATTCTGTCCCAGTTGCCCCTCTTCCAGGCCAGCCCTCTGCTGTGGCCAGGGAGTGCAGTGGAGGATGGCCCAGGTGCTTGGGCCCTGCACCCCATGGGAGACCAGGAAAAGCACCTGGCTCCTGGCTCCTGCCATCGGATCAGCGCGGTGCGCCGGCCGCAGCGCGCTGGCCGCGGCGGCCATTGGAGGGTGAACCAACGGCAAAGGAAGACCTTTCTCTCTGTCTCTCTCTCACTGTCCACTCTGCCTGTCAAAAAAAAAAAAAAAAAAAAAAAACTGTATTAAATTATAACAGCTTTAAAAGTGAAATCATAGATGAACTCAATGAGTTGTCCAATGTGAACACCCCTTCCGAACACATCCAGATAAAAAAAAAAAAAAAGGAACATTTCCAACCCCCTAGGTGCAACCCATGCTTCCTTCTAGTCACCAGGTTTTTTTATTTTTTTTATTTTTTTGACAGGCAGAGTGGACAGTGAGAGAGAGAGACTGAGAGAAAGGTCTTCCTTTGCCGTTGGTTCAGCTTCCAGTGGCCACCGAGGCCAGTGCGCTGCAGCCGGCGCACGGCGCTGATCCTAAGGCAGGAGCCAGGTACTTATCCTGGTCTCCCATGGGGTGCAGGGCCCAAGCACTTGGGCCATCCTCCACTGCATCCCTGGCCACAGCAGAGAGCTGGCCTGGAAGAGGGGCAACCGGGACAGAATCTGGCGCCCCGACCGAGACTAGAACCTGGTGTGCTGGCGCCGCAAGGCGGAGGATTAGCCTAGTGAACTGCAGCGCCAGCACTCTAGCCACCAGTCTTAAGAGTGATCACTGTTGGGGCCAGAGCTGTGGAGCCTACACTTGCACCTCCAGTTCATTTCCCAGCAGCTCCTCTTCTGATCTGGCTCTCTACAATAGCCTGGGAAATCAGTAGAAGATGGTTCAAGTCTGCACCTGCAGGAGACCCAGAAGCAATTCCTGGCTCCTGGCTCCTGGCTTCAGATGGGCCCAGCTCCTACTGTTGCGGCCATTTCATTTGGTGGGGAGTGAACCAGTGGATGGAAGACCTTTCTCACTCTCCCCCCGCCCCTTTCTCCCTCTCCCCCTCCCTCTTTCTCTCTCCCTCTCTTCCCCTCTCCCTCTCCCTCTCCTTTTCTCTTCCTCTTTTTGTACATTTATTTTTTATTTATGACCTGTCAAAGCAAAAATTGGTGCATTTCTGTAAGGGCGATTCCTAAGCGAAGTGTGACGAATTTCTAAAAGTAGCAGTGGTGGTTCTTTAAATGATATGTACTTTTCCTGACTTTAAAAGTCTGTCTTTGAACCTGCATTTTATTTTGTTGTGATGCTGTGTATAAACATCAGACATGGGCAAAGCCCTTCCTGTACTAAAGAATAGCTTCAACTGGGGTGAGGACTGTGCAGAAAAGGGAGCTGTCTCTGAAGGCCATCCTGTGTGGGAATGAGTTTGGTACCTGGACCTGCTTGGCTGGATTGCTATCAATGTTGTCTTGTTTTCTTTCACTAAAATTTCACATATATATTACCATTTGGGGGAAAAAAATCTTTCCTCAGTAGTGTTAATCTTTGGTGACTTAATAACACTGACATGAAGTTACCACTTTTTTTTTTTTTTTTGCTGCTGCTGCTGTTATCAGAAGGGTAACAGAAATTTGATTATTTGTCTTCAGTCTTCATTTTTGAAGTGACTTACTAAAATCTTAAAAGATGATCATAATGAACCATCCTAGCAGTCCCTTTGAAATAGTGGAGAAGACTTTCTTCACATGGCACTGCATCAGAATAAATATTCCAAGTAGATATGGAAGATGTATTTGATAGTCTGTATAGAGTTGTGTGCACTGCCGAGAATACAGAACCAAGCTTAAATTATTAGAGATTAAGTTGTTTATGATTATTTTTCATCTGCATTTTACTCCTCTTAATGGTAAAAAAATCAGTAAATAAGATTTAAAAACTTACCTTGTTGAATATGCTTATTATTAGGAATAATCAATGAATTTAATACTCTGTAATATACTTCTTTAGTTGTTATGCACAGACATGCATCTCTTACTAATATACATTTAAAATCTACAGCATGAATGTGGTGGACAAGTTAATGTTTCCAAGTGATACTCTGCCTTTCTAAATGTTTATATCTAATTATTATATAAAGTTAATGATGCGGTACTTTCGAGAGATGAGGATTTTTTTTTGTCTTGATACAAATTAAAACAAAGTAGGTTAGGGATTCATTTAGCACAAACACTAAATATGATTTTACTGTCCCCATAGGGTTCAGGGTCCCACATGGTTAGAGAAATTAATGAATAAACTCAATCAGGTACCTTTACAACTCTGAATAACATCAGAATCTCTTCACAGCTCTCACTTCAAAAATGAAACCAGGAGAGCTCAGGGTGTGATATACTTTACTGGACAGTGTAGTAGAACACATGAAATGTTATACAGTGTAATAATGTTATAATAAGCTCATTATTCTCAATGTGTTTCCTCTCTGGGCCCAACTACCTTTTCTGAGTTTTCAATTTGACGTCTTTCTTTTAGCTAAAAAGTTAAACTCTTGAAAAGAGCAAATGAATACTTATAGCAGTAATCTGTAAATGAAGGAAAAGTTATATAAAAGCTAAAGAAACACATGCAGTGAAGTATATAAATAAATGCCAATGCCATAAAGCTGTAGCACTTGCAGTCTTGATTCTCAGTAGAAATATTATTTATTTGCAGGATGTGCCATGTTAATACAATAGAAACATTGTGTAAATGAATATTTATTTGCACTGAGTGTAACCATGCTGAAATGTTAGGGATTTGGTAAAATCTGCAAATTCAGAAATTCAACTTTGAGTATTCATATCTTGCATATAATCTTTCTAAGTATACATCAAAGAACTGGTTTTGCTAAACTTCTTAAAGGGTAGATTCCTTACTATTTAATTATCATGCTAGATTAAGATTATCTTTGAAATTATAATCTTTATGGACTAGAAAATTTAGTTTCCATTTTTTCGTTTTCTATGTTTTCATTCATTAGTTTTCTTGACTATTTCAGTTATAATATCTCTCTGATTCTGATTCTGCTGTGTAACCCAATCAATCTGTATTTTACTTAAACTAAGTTCTGATGGTCAGATATTGATTAGAAAATTTGTGCAGTTTATTCATAGTAAGAATAATGTTCAGCTTTGTCTTGAAGGAAGTTATCTTAGTTTTCTACACTTTAGCTTTAGGTTCTAGGCTGAGTTTATTGTTTTCTTGCAACTGGATCCTAAACCTCTTAGTAAATAAAAGTAAATCATCAAAAGTTATGAGAAATTCTGAAAAATTCAGATTTCAATTTGTCAAAATTCAGTTTCCTGAAATGAAACTTATGTGTTCTTTTTATAAAGTAAACTCTCATTAGTTAATACAAATTTAATTCTTGTTGAATATGTTTGATGTGGTAATAGCTAATTAAAATCACCTTCTAAAAACAGTCATTCAGTTTACCACCTGAGAAAACACTAGGACTAGTGCTGGAGAGGGTAGTGTTATGTCTAAGATAGCAAACAAGCTCTCGGGCTGGCGTGAGTAGTCCCATCCTATGGATCTCAGGACGTGGTAAATTATAGCTCTTGGTGTGACTAACACCTTTCTAGCTCTCAGGAGAATATCAGTGAAGGCGGAAGGATTTTTTTCTTCTCATGCAAAATGGTTACTGTAGATCCTAAATTAAGATAGAACTTAAAGTTGCTAAAGTGCATAAATGCTGTGTTGCCCCTCTTTTAGATCCTCTTCTAAAGAGATCTTTGTGATCTGGCTCATGCCCCATCTTCTCTATACCCCAGTTTTCTAAACTCCAGCCATGCTGCCTTTAAATTCATCCAACAACCTTGTTCTCTGTTCCCTCCAATCCCAAAACTTTTGCCTTAACTCTTTCCTCTTCACAGATGCAATACTTTTACTTTACCTACCTTCTTCTACACATTCACCATTCTTGCACACACACATGCATAAATACACTTATTCTTTAGGTCTCAATGTAAATGTCATCATCTCTGGAAAAGAATTCCCTTTTACCTTCTCCTTTTTGGCTCCTCTTCTGTCCTGAGACAGGAATCACAAGAAGTAGCCTGCCATGCGATATTGTGGGAGGCAGAATATCCCAGGCAGAGGGAAAAGCAAGTTTACCTAACAAAATTGGAACATGCATGGGGCCAACGTGGTAGTACACTAGATTAATCCTATGCCTGCAGCGCCGGCATCCCATATGGGCACCAGGTTCTAGTCCCAGTTGCTCCTCTTTGAGTCCAGCTCTCTGCTGTGGCCCAGGAAAGCAGTATAAGATGGTCCAGGTGCTTGGGCGCCTGCACCCGTGTGGGAGACTGAAAGGAAACTCCTGGCTCCTGGCTTTGGATCAGCACAGTTCTGGCCATAGCGGCCATTTGGGGAGTGAACCAACAGAAGGAAGACCTTTCTCTCTCTCTCTCTCTCTCACTGTCTGTAACTCTGTCAAATAAATAAATAAATAAATAAATCTTTAAAAAAAAATTGGAACATGCAAAACTGATAAAGTATTTTGGTCCAAAGCAAAACAAGCCAGAGAGGTAAGCAGATAATTGCAGAGCATTGTAGGTCACAGTGATGAGTTTGAAATTTACTAATAGTCATTGGATTAGTGTTTGTTATTATGAAATATTCTTTAAATTATAAATATAGTTGAATTGAATGGTAGGACTTTGGTCATAGTGACTGACCTTTCTGGAATGTGAGCAACCTAAAACAAAACGTGATAACAGCTTATTTTGATAAATATTGAATGTTTAATTGTAGAAAGAATAATGAGTGTTAGTGCCTGAAGGATACAAAGTTGTAAGTGTGGAATAATGAGATGATATGTGGACTAGAGACCCAGGATTACCTGGATCCCACCTGAGACCATTCAGTGCTCCCTGAAAATATCTCACAAAAATACATACTAAGAAGAAGAAAAGCAAAAGAATAATCTTACACTAAGTAGGACATCCACTCCAACACCAATATATAATTTTAATGAACTAGTGCTGGAATCGTTTGTTTGATATCCTTTTAGTCTCTAACCCATATTGAGCACAGTTCTCTGTGAGGTATTGAAGAAGATAGATGATTAACTGAGAAGATGAAAGCGAAATTAAACTTGAGACTTATCTCAGGGCATATAGTATAGTTCTTATTCTTGGGAGAAAGAACATCTACAAGGAAGTCTGGACAGTTTAAGCTGAAAAAATTGTAGGTGGTATTTGAAGTATGCTTTCCTCAGGTTAAGGGTATGAAGGCATACTGTGATATGTTTCAAGATAAATGTTTGAAGGCAGGGAGAGTGTGTGCCTGGAGAGATTGCCACGTCCAGCTGGATTGCAGTCTGACTGGCCCCTCAGCAGGTAACAGGAATCTTGGAAGCAATATAGTCAGGAATATTGTGGAGGTTTTGAAAATGTGCAAAAATACTGCTCTAAGCTTATGGCAAGCTACACATTTAAATAGTGTTGAATTATAGGTTGAAGTTATTATGCAGACATATTTTGCTTTCCTTGAAAGCTGGAAAACAAGGGCTGGCTCTCACTGCATCTGTAAATAGGCTGCTATCTGTTTTTCTTTTTTTTGTAGTTATAAAGCATCATTCATGCCAGCATAGTTAATGAGCTCCAGCAGCTGTTAAATGATATTATATATTCTCTGCAGCTAGGGCTTCTGATGCTGCCATTGTCTTCTGGCCATCTTGGTGTCTTCTCTAGCATCCTTCTAAACCACAGTCACTCAGCCCATGAGATTCTGAGGTCTGTGTCAGACCAGGCCTGCAAAGGGAGAGGCTCTTTTGGCAAATGGCAGCCATGAGATGATACTGCCTTTATAATTGCTACCTTCTTTAACAAAGGCTGAGAGTAATGCTATGGGTCACTATTCACGATTTTCTAAACTGGCTTTCTAAAACAAAATTACTGTCCATCAGATGATGAATAGGCACTAACTTTCAGTCTTCCAAATAGGAAATTTGACCAACTTCACAGGCAGCCTAAAGCTGAAGGAATTAAATGAGGCTTGATTCTTCTTGTTCTTCAAGATCTATCTTTGTTCCACACCTGTCACTCATGGAGCTTCCTGTTCAGGTGTTTATAAAATTGAAGATTGTTCAATTCCCCTAGTCCATTATTGCTCCAAATTCAGACTTTTAACATGGTATCTTCCACAATGATTTCTCTGAGATAATCAGTTTCCCTTGGCATACTCTAAAAAGATGCCCACTTCTAGTGTGCCACAAGGAAGTCAATCCTCATTCTGGTACCACCAGGCTCCATTCTGGGTTGTTGATATGTGGGATGATGACCTCCTCTGAGCTATGCTCAATTTGATCCTCATCTGACTGTGGTGGTGTGGTGGTCTTGTTATAGTTGGCACTTTCCGATGGAAAGATGGTTAACTCCAAGTTGGGATTAACTGTGCAAGTCTCTTTCATTGCCCAGCAGTTACGAAACTCTGTACTTTTCCATGCCTGCAATGCCCCTACCTCCCTCCAGACACCTGATTCTCTCTCTTCCTTCATCAAAACAATAACTTAGTTTTTTATTTTCCCCATAAACACATCCATAGCCTAGACAGCTCATAGCAAGAGCCTTGGGTGATTGCTGACGTCATGAATAAGAGTGCCAATTGTTAAATCAACAACGAGAGTCCCTGGGTACATGCTCCCGACGTAGGATCTCTGTCCTTAATGTGTTTTACTATGAAACTTAAAAACAACTCACTACTAGTCAAACAATACCCTATACCTTGTGCGGTTGTGTGAGGGCAGCCTGTTGAAATCCTTGCTTAGTATATACTAAGTTGATCTTCTGTATATGAAGGTAATTGAAAATGAAACTCAATGAAGGGCAGGATGGGAGAGGGAGTGGGAGAGGGGAGGGCCGCGGGAGGGAGGGAGGTTGGGGGGGAAGCCATAACAATGCAAAAGTTGCACTTTTTAAATTCACATTTATTAAATAAAACACACACACACACACACACACACACACACACGGGCAAAATATTTACCATAAGAAAAAAAATACTTGCTAGGCATTGTTTGTCTGTAACATGACAAAAACAGGTTTATGACTTCTAGGTCACCATTAAGTAGCTACTAAAAGACAATTTATGGTGACATGTTAGTTTAAACCAATCAAATGATATTTAAGAGCCAACTATAGGAGAATCAGAGAAATAACCACAGGTAACAAAGATGTTTTATGAGTAGATGTAACAGGTATAATACAGCTTTTTTTCTTAGTCTTTGTATTTTTATGACCCTTAACCTTTCATAGATGGTCAGTTTTTTGTTATTTATAAACTGGAGCTGTTTACCAAATTGATATTACATTATTTATATTTTATAATTAAAAAATACTTATTTGAGGGGCAGAGACAAAGAGACAGAACCCCTATCCAGTGATTTATTTCACAGATGCCTGCAACAAATAGCTGAGGTTGGGCTGTGCTGAGTCTGGAGCTTGGAACTCAATCTAGGTTTTCTTCATAGGTGGCAGATATCCATCAGTTGCTGCCTCACAGGATCTGCACTGGCAGGAAGCTGAAGTTAGGAACTGGAGCCTGAACTCAAACCCAGATGCTGTGATGTGCAACCTTGGGTATTTTAGCTAGCATTGTCATGGGTTGGGCAAATACCCACCCCAATTGTGTTATTCTAAGTTGCATCTTTTTGCCTTTAAAATTACAGCAATATATACATGTTCTTTTAATCTCTTCACTTTTTACACATCTTCACCTTTGAAGATGAAGTTAGTTTCAATGAAAAGCGATAAGGAAAAAACCTTGAAGATCCAAACATTGCTATAGTAAGAGAAAACCGCAAGAGCTTTACTCATTTTGGTCTCTGTTTCTATTACTAAGGAGATGTCAGAACTATTCTGGAAACTATGTTATACTGTACAACTAGAGCATAACTATCTGCTGACACATAGGCCATC